>NC_030858.1:31160463-31306431 GCF_000208745.1 Theobroma cacao
TCTTTCTCTCTCTCTCTCTCTCTCCCCACTTATCCTAAACCCACATTCTCCTTAAACTCCACAATTCTTCATTTTTAATTATTTTTTGGGGAGTTTTCCCATTTTTATATTTCTTCTTTCTAAAATCAAAGGAACAAAATGGGTATTTTGCCACGTGTGATAAGCTTTGTCGGAAGTTACTGAAGAGACATCTGAGTTTATGGAACTGGCAGTGTTTCAGTGAGTATTAGGGAAAGCCTAGAACAAAGGTGAAGTCACTTTACATAGGTCTCTGCTTCTTTATAGGGCCACATGACCTACCCACTTGGGCTGCAGAAGAAAATTTTGGGCTAAATTTAAGGTCATCCTAAGCAGTTATATTGTAGGAACTATGGTTCACATGCAACAGAGTAAATTCAACTTCCACTAATAAATTTTATTATCAAATCAGGTGGGACAGACTAATAATATTATCCCATCCAGCACATGTGTTTGGAGAATTTTGTATTTACCTTCAAAGAGAAAGAGGACAACATAAACATGTTTTTAAACTCTTGTCCACCTCTTGTGTTGAGTGTAACAAATGAAACAAGTTTGGGCCCTAGGTTAACAAGTTTGGGCCAAAAATAAGGGAAAAAGGTGACAAAATATTTTTGGGCTTTTTGTGTTTGTATAATATAGAATAGAATGGTCCCCCCCCTAAGTGAATAGGCTGCTGTCCCCAGAATCATGTATCTATTGCTACAATTTGCTTTTTGCTTGCCTTTTGCAGGTGATGGTGATTGGCAAAGCTTTGGAGGAAACAAATCGGCCCCCCTAGCTCCTCTCCCCAGCCTAAGGATTCAGGGTCTGGGTGACTTAAACTGAAAAAGTAGAACACTTTTTGCTGAGTTTGGACCCTCTAAGTCTTCTTAGCCTTATCTACTACTAGTACTAAATCACCCGGCTGTAAAAATGTGATAGGATCCTGTCCTGTATATGTTCCCACGTATGAAACACGGTCAAGCCTTCCTTGCTTTTTATCTTTTTATGAACCTTAATACCAATTGCTATTTGGAATTTGGAAGAATGGGTCTCCAACTGTACATGTTGTTTAATTGATTATGAAAGAATGTTTCCCTTCTTTTTCGTCATAAGTATGAGCATCTTCCATTTGGGACAGGGCCGGGAAGAAGATATTCTATGGGCCTTCGCTATTGTTCAATTGGGTTTTTTGCTTTGTTGGCTGGCAGAATCGTCTGTCAGACGGACCTGCAATGTCCAAACCTTTTCGATTTCTTACTCTTGGAACAAACCAGCAATATCAAATATTTAGCTTATTTTCATCAAGAAATGCGACGGAAAAGATGTAGGAAATCTTATTTTTAAGTCTAGCTCAGCCTTGGCCTTCCACCAAGAACAAGTGTTCGTAGATGATATATTTTTGGTTGGGAATAGAGGTGAAGAGCAAGTTGGATGGATCAACAAAGAGGGGTTACTTCTAATAGTTTTGACTCGGATAACCTTTTAACATGTCTAATTGGGAACAGTAATTTGTTATGAAACTATGAATCGGTAATCCTTGAATTTGTTTTAAGTTATTGTGGATTGAGTTTTCACTATGTGTTATTATTACGCCTTGAAAGAATAGACACTTAATTGTAAGTTAAAAAAAACGATAATTAATTCATCAAGTTTTTTCCAATGAACATCAAAATATAGTTCTCAAGTTTAGTTTAGCTGAGGGGTAGTAAATTAATGTAAATGTAGAACGATCGCATATTTTGGGTGTTACAAGGCAAGGGCAAGGTAATAAGTTTGGTTCTATGCTCAATATGGTGTTTCTGAAGGAAACTTTAGTGACCCATTGGGAGGTGCACGTGCTTGGTAGGAAAAAGGAATTAAAGAAATTTTGGGACAAAGATTTTGGCTCGAGGAAATGAAGTCAAGTTGAAGAGGTACATATTGTGATTGTGTGGCTTGGATTTGTCTCTCCCAGTTAAACCTTCAAAGTGTCAACACATTGTATTTAGGAGTGTTTTCAAGTAAGAAACAAGGGTTTGTGGGAGACGTACAAAACTGTCTCAACACTCGTGTCGGAAGTGTCGGCTTGTATCAGTTATATGCACAAAAAGTGTCAGGACTTTCCATAAATCACACAATCAATCAACTAAGGTTTAGACTTTTAACTTTCAAAGTCGGTTTGGTTGATTGTTTAATTTATGGAAACATGCATTTAAAAAACCTAGGTGAGTGGATTGGGTAAACAATGGTTGTAATTGAAGATTTCCAGAGAGAATTGAGAGGTGCAAAAACTCTGATCTGCTACTGGGAAATATCACCTATACATATAGAAGCCAATATGATGGCTCATCAATTGGCTAAAGATGGAGTCCACCACCCCTCTCATTTACTGATAAAGTAACTTTGGATTAATGCAAACAGGTGAATTTAATTAGCACAGCTGAGGCAGTTTTTTGTAGCCTCCTTTTGTACATTGATACGTGTATAGGTATAGCGCTAAGTTTAGCTCTGTTGTGAGACAGTTTAGCTCATGTTGCCGACCTTTAAACATGGTAAGCTGGTATTGGGCAGTTTGATAGATTGTTAGTGAATTGCATACAGATTGCCTGTGTTTGTCATGTGCTAGTCTGCTATGCTGCATTTTTTGGACAGGGCTCCAGCTTTGGAACCTGATAGGGTAGCAATCCTACACCTCCCATTCTTATCGATACAATTGCCTTTCAAACAAAAAAAGTCAGCGACGAAGCCAACAACTGCATCGTATATATACATCCTCCCGACATCTACATCAATCCTGGATTTTCTGTGGTATTGGAAGCATCCTATGGGGCTCTCACGATCATCAGTTTGAACTATTTCTTTTTGAAAATTTTATTGGTATAACAACCGATTTATAGAATTGCTTAATAGATAAGAGAGGATGACAACACGTACGCACATTAAACAGATCTTCCGCATGCTTAATTACTTGGTTGGCTAATCAAAAATATTATAGACTCTTGTTCCCCACTTGTACTTCAACAACTTCCATGAGCATGGAAGTACTCAAATTGATGCAGCAAGATAATTTCCTTATGTTTTGTTTGGATTTCGTTATTATAATGCAGTATCAGGGCAATATCAAGAAGATAATAATTTTCAATGCATAAAGTGTTATCTCACATATAGTTGGCTTATAATATATATATATATATATATATCTCTATACTGCCGAGCTAGTTCCTCTTTGCTTCTTAGTATTAACATTAATCCACATATGTCTAATAAACACAAACAACAATTTTGTCCACTTTATGACAAACTGATCATAAATTTACAGTCAGAAGTTTCATTTGCTTTAGTTTGGGCAAAAAAATTGTAATTTGTCATATACATTGTAATATAGATTTAGGTTTCCTCTCGCTATTATATGAATAGGCACAACAAGGCTTGCTATGTAGGAAACCCAGATAACTAAAAAGGGCAGCAAGATAACTTCCGTCTGGCTTCTGGTCAATCCATTATTTTTTGCCCAATTCCATCCCTATATCTGAATCTATACCAATTAAAGTGGAAATTTACATGGAGATTGATGAAAAATTCAAGAATTGAATGAAACTATAAGCAAAATTAAGATCGATATTTTTGATCGTTGACCACAAATTTAGAACAATCTCTAGCTATATTCAACATTTCTTTGAATTAACAGTTAAAGGGCACGAATCACTCAACAAATTAATGCTATGATCATGTTTGTACAACAAGTGGAAACCATTACTACCTTAAAGTAAAAATTATATCAATGTCTTTTTCCTTCCACCTTCAATGGAAACATCTTTACCTATAGGCAATGATTAATTAGGAATTAAATCACTATTGCTTCTCCTTTTGTTTCCACTCCAACCCTATGAACCTGCAGGGTGAAAACCTGATTTTATACTCCGAGATGGTCTCAAGTTTAGGCGACCAAACTTGTTCTTTAGACCCAACAAGCATCTCGTAATGCTTCTTCAACTCCGGCGTGCTGCAAAGAAAACTATTACCAGGACTCCCAATTTCTTCTTCTCTACTTCTATTAATCAACCTTGTTATAAACTCAGGCACCACCTTGATCAAAACCCTACCATTGGACCCTTTGATATACTCAAAAGGGCAGTCGCCAAAGTTGATTGGAGAAGGTTTAGGGCTGGAGTTTAAGGCAGCGAGAGAAGAGGCCGACAAGACATTGCAAGCAAAGCGATCGAGTGGAAGAACAAAGTAGGTTTGACCCGGCATGAGCTCGTCGTCTATGCCTAAAGCTGGGATGGGGTGACCAATGAAGAAAGAGTCTGCATGGCAAACCATCCTGTCCGGGAACTCAAACATGACCTCGCCGGCGATGTGCTTTCCCGTTAGGATTCTTGTGTTTCCTTCCCAGAAGATTAGCTTCACCAAAGACCTTGAATTAGGATGGAAACATGGAGATATTGAATTGCCCATAGGATCAGAGAGAGAGATGATCTAACAACAAAGGGAAAGGCAAAGATTCTACAGTTGGCGTTGGTTGCATACATAAGAGAAAACAAACAAGAGGAAGGCTTATATTTATATCCGAGAGAAGGGGAAGGGATTGACTTGGATAAAGTCCATGTTTGTTCTCTTGTAGAGTTCGATGGGGTCGGTGGTCAGCAATGCCGGCTTTGAAAACTCTTTCTCTCGCCCTCTCTCAAAATCAAGTGGGTGTGCGTCTCCTTAAAAATTTATTACACTTCCTTATTTCAACTAATCCAAAACTCACCTCAATTTACCTTTGCCGCAAACTCGATCTTTGTTTACCATTTGTAAACTTAAAGTTTATTAGTAAACTTATATATATATATATATATTTGTTATAAAAACAACAATATATAAACGCCAAAACCTTTGGCCCCATGCATGGTAGATATATATAATACGCATGTATTTCCCTTTCTTGAATCCTCCCCTTTCATCAAAACTAAAAATTAGATATGATTTCAACAATGATACTAATATGGTAAAAATATTGTAAAGTTTATAATTAAATTAAGGCTAAATGCTTGTTTTTAGAATTTGACATTTATCAAATTTTTTATATTAAAATCCAACCTATTATTTTGTTTAAATTAAGTTGTAACTTTTTGAATTTTATTTATTTGAAGAAAATAAATGACAAAAAACAAAAACAATGAATAGTTTCTATATGAAGGTAATCCTTAACAAATATAGATTTGAAACCCTTAATTCTATTAATAGTAATTTACTAATTTTTGTCATCAATTTTTCTTAAATGGATAAAAACGAAAATGTTGTATCCTATTTTGAATAAAATCTTAAGTTGGATCTTGAAAGGAAAACTTGACCAAAAAAAATTATATTTTAAAATAAGCATTTAACTTTAAATTAAATATTTCCCTGTTAGTGTATAAAAATAAATAGCTCATAATTTCATTTTGCAGTATCAATTGATTATAATAAAGTAATATAAAGTTCAAATGATCTCCTCTATCTATCAGGAGGGTTCAGCGTATATTATATTTATTACTATATAAAGCAGGTGAAAGCACAATTATATACTTCAAAATCATCTTTGGTCAACTCCTTCTTGCCTTTAGGCAGGGAGTAGTGCAAATCATTTTGCTCGTTCCAACCCTAATTAATTAACTTAATGACATTTTAATTGATATCTTTAACTCAAAATCACTTTGCCATGCTCTCGAGTTATAGTCTTTGATATTTGCAAATATTTTGTCAATAATTCTTTTCAGGAAATCATTTTAAGATATATATAGATATTGCCGATATTACATTTTAAATATATTTTATTAGTTATTTAAATAATCTCTTGCAATTATCATAATCTATCAGTTAGTGATCAATATATGGAGCGAACTCTGGCAAAAAAAGAAAAAAAAAATTCAAATCATATAGTTAATTTATGTTTAGAATAATTGGCTTGATGGAGGCCTCCACTCCTTACATTTCTATAAATGAAGGAGGACCATGCAGTGAGGGTCACATGTCCTTGTGATTCGTTGACTGTTCTTGCTGGAAAAAAGCTTCCATAGAACTCTCATGCAATGCATACCCAAAAAGGGCAGATTAATTAGACTCAACCAAACTAATAAATAAGCAGCAAATGCACTTTTTTTTTTCCCTTCAAATTCAGACACGTCGGCCTTCCTCCAACGTACGAATGGTTGAGATGGAGGGCGCCTGTGGGTAGCTGAGAATCAATGATCGTCTTTACTCTTTAGCAATGCTTAAAGTCCGTTCGACTAAGATTCGTATGTTTTGTTTACTGACCATACTGTAAATCTTGTACTATATTTATGAATGTTGACTATTACCCAATGTTTTGACTTGAAAAGAATATACACTTTGATTCTGTGAAGCTGCGACCTTTAATCTGGTTTTTCGGTTTGAATTTATTAAATTCACATGTCGATCGGATCATTAAATCGTGGCTATAATTACATGCCGATAATTCATAAATTTTTGTTGGGAAATAACCCAAACTTGAGCTCTCGTTAATATTAAGTTCTAAGGGTCGAGAGATTCCCAGAATAGGTTGAAAGATTTACTCAAAATCTGTCAAATACTAATATATATATAATACGGGGAGTAATTGCATTTGGAGTTAAACTATAGCTATCGCTGATTTTCATGGAGTGTGGAGCTGACATTTTTATCAAACCCTGTCGGTGGTAAAATCTTTTGAATTCAACCTTCCTTTCCAATTGACGAGATATGGAGAATTGCTTAAGCAATTTCCAAGTTGACCCTGAGTTTGCATGGAAAGCAAGTACGTAGACCTCGTGTTAGAAAAATTTTATTGTATCGCTTTCCAATTTGCTCCTCAAAAGCAGGCAAGGGCTTTGATTGTCCAATGCATACCAAATTAGTTATATGTTAACATAAAGTCTTATATTGGTTGGAAAGATAGCGAATCTCGAGAACCTTTTATGTTAATTAACATTATTTTATTTTACACTGATTTTAATCTATATTCGTAATTATTGTACATGCATTTTCATTCATCATAAAACAACAAAATATTAACATAATAAAAAAATTGAAGTTACAATATATTTGTGTAGGTAGCTTATGTTACTGTAGCTTTATGATATTGATTTTTTAAAAAAAAAATTTGAGAAAGGGGAATTCAAACACACCAATCACACACATAAATAATAAAACAATTCTCTCTCTCTCACTTAATTAAATAACAACAAGGAGGAACCAATTATTTCTTGAACTCTCGAAGTTTGAGTAGACCAAGTTTAGGGTTCCAAAAATATCAAATTTCCAAAATATGATTAAGGCTGTACTGCTGAATTCTGATTGTAGTGACATGAAACATAGTATAATTAATCAATATGGCCTCATCTTTCTTGTACTTTTACGCATGCATGTGACAAATTCAAACAGCTTTTAATAAAAAGAAAGGGCAGTAGTTGCCCAATCGATGAAAATTTAGTGGGTAGTTAACTTATAGAAATAAATAATTATTATACAATAATCGATGTATAAGTTGACATTTCATCCTGATTTTCACCCATAATTATCAAGTTTTGATTGGGATGTGATCATGAGTTTATGCAAATTTGGGATGAAACCAAGTTATGTTTGAAAAATCGTCCAAAAGTCAATTTTACGCTATGAGAGAACAAAAATGGCATTTGACATCTTAATAAAGAAATCACGAGTATCAACAGTTGGGGATTTCCTGAAGTCTTTAAGTGGGGAAAACAATATGCACGAATAACACGTGAAGCTTTTTCAGAATATATTGTTGTATTTATTTATTTATAGTAGTTTATATTATACAAAATAGTATTATTCTTCTGCTAGCAACATTAATCACAACAGATGGGTTCCTTTGAATTTTGCTTAATGTTTTATTTGTTTCAGACGTAAGTGAGAGATGTCATAATTAAGAATGAATACAAACAAAAGCAAAGTTGGAATAGTCCTTTAACATTAATCCCTGATCATTGCTTGTTTAAGTGGAATACAAAAACAACAACAAATAAATAAAGGTCAAGCATCCTGCAAACTGTTTACAATTTCACGCCCACAAATTTGATCTCTTCTAATTAGTCTATGTATATACTGTAAATTGTCATTGAAAAGGCAATGAATATTTGACTTTACCCTAAAGCTCCACCATCTTCTCCATCATCATTACATATCTTTATCCACTTTGCAATTATTTTCTTTAATCTGGCAATGATGTTCTTATCATATTCGTTAAATTCTCCTCTGTTTGAATTTGTGAAGGCAACTAGTGATGAACTTTACATGATTTCTTTAACATAACAGCTTGAAATGGTCATATAAAGCAAGTTGCAAATGTAAGGTTGGAAAAAGATGGGGCAGAAAAGTCTCATAGAGTAGTAGTGTACGCCAAAGGGGAGAAGGGATTAATTGATGTCATTTTGACAAAAGAAATGTGCAGCTGCCAATATATATACATGCCATCTCAAACCAAAACTTATCCACTCATTTACTTAATTAAAAACCCTCCATGCCATGACTCAGAGATATATGCCTGACTCCAAGGTGCCTCATGTTGTAATCGTGATTGTCATTTTACAAAAAATTAATATCTAAGTAATGTCTATATACTGGAAATTGACGATGATGTATAATTAATTTATACTTAACTTAGAATGATTAATGATTTAACAACAGAAATAATACCAACTGCTAAGATTTAATGCGTTAGCTATAAAATCTTTCTCCTTAATCTACAACTCTTTAATGTGTGAAATTCTTAATATTTTCTAAATAGGAAAAAAGATTTAACTTTACTTTTATATAGTGGATTTTTAGTTCCTCCTATCATATGATTTAGAGTTTTTTATGGAGGTTTATATCAATAAGACCACATTTAATATTGGAGTCTAGCTTATTTTATTAGATCATATTGTGAATTATAATATTGTGTCCTTATTAATACTAAATTAACTTAGTCCAATTTTAGTAAAAGGCAAAGTAAATTAAATAATGTAATTCTACACTTTAATTATTTAGGAAAATCTAAAAACCTCTCTCTTAAACTACCTTATTTAATTTCAAATTTTGAAAAAAAAAATTGTTTTTAAAAATGACTCACAAACTAAGACAATTGAAAACTTTATGAACTCAATTTAAAAACAAAATTTGTCTTACTGTTCTATCCAATAAAATTTTGTGATATCAAAACATGAACTCAATGTTTTAGTGTAACAATGAACAACAACACTTTCTTGATGATCTATTTCTTGTGTTATATTCATTTGCAATCACTTTAATTTCTACTTTAAGGTGTAATGCAAACCCAACATTTGACCAACAAAATAAAGAAAATAAATCAAATAATTTGTTGAAGATAAAACCAATATTTAAAATATGAAAACGAAATATTAGAGCTTTATAAATAACTCCCATACTAAATGTATAAATTTGATGAGTGAAAAAAAAAGAAAAGAGAGTGACCAATATTTAAAATATTGAATTAAGAAAACAAAAACTATAAGTCAACATATAATATGTAAGGCAAGATATTTTAAAATAAAAAAAATAAAAAAGGCTGAGCTAACTCATAATGAAAAGGGGAGAAAAAATGGCCAAAGATGGCATTCACATCTCTTAGAAAGCTACTATTTATTTATTGTTAATTAGTACAACTCCAAAATTCCCATCTTCTCCCGTGTAAGTTAATTTGTAATGCTGAAACGAGAACTCCTTTTTGACTGAAGAAGTCAGGGCTGTGGGATCCCAAATGATACAAGGTAAATTACAGAGCCAACCCAGAGGTTACCATGTAAAATTGTTTCTTCCCCTTTTCGGATTAATGAAAAGCAGGGCAACCTGCTACAACAGCATACCAAGGGGCCGCTAATTGACATCAGAGAACAAGAACGGAACAAAGAAGACAACAGAAAAGGAAAAGCATAGAAACCTCCACTAACAACAGTACCAGCAGATCAAATAAAAGAAAGAAGCTGCCAACAAAGAAATACAAAGAACACAACAGACCAGCAGCCACAATAAGAAGCAAAATCAACCACATGACTTTCTAAACTAACGTCATTTTGGAAAAAGGAGATCTTCCCATTTTAGATCTCCTGGCTACATCATCTGCTTTTTATCAGCCCATCTTTAAACGTAACCTCCTACCACTTTGGAAGGGACTGCAGAAGTAACCAGAGGTTCCAACAATCTTCTGAGCTTTGTTTAGGAAAACTTGCCTTCTTCCTTTTTGATCTCAGATTTACTCCACTGGATTCATACAACCCCCTCACCATTTGGATAGAAATTAGTGTATTTATCATCTGTACTACAGAACTCCATTAGAGATATGCCCCCTTCAGTCAGTCAATCACATCCAATCCAATAAATCATTATTAACTAGTTTACATGTCGGTTACCCATGCTCTGAAACACAAGAAATCTAATTGTTGGCTTGTCAATTTGTCAATCATGCCTTGAAAAAGTTCAACAAAAGATTTATTGTATTGCCTTTCACCATTTAAAAGACACACATGCTGCAACTCCTTAGAGCTCTATCTTGTCTCTCTCATCTGCCTTCCAGCATTTGCCAAACCATACATGCTGCAACATATTAGAACTCTACCCTGTTCCCTCTTCTCCTTGCATTTGTTCACCTAACATTAATGAGTTTCAATATCTTTCAGCTAAAAAATTTGAAGGGCAAACTGATTTCTGCAAACTTCAAATGTACCATATATAAAAATTTTTCTGGGTGATATTATCCCAAAAGATGTTGAGTATTTATAGAAATATGTATGACGATGAGATGAACTCTTTCTTTTAGAGTGAATGGTTAATATATTGTTGAACAAAAAATGAAAAAGAATCAAAGGCATGGAAACAGACTGGCTCACATCCCTTGTCTGATGTCTCCTGTGAGCTGACTAAATGCATTGACTTCACTATCTGAAATTCTCACCTGAATATAATGAACATCAACTCTAGAGTGACAAATTCAGATATCTGCTTCACTGTATCCTTGACCATTCCTGACTAATGCTTAGACCATAGAGATTAAAATCATCAATCATGGAACTCTATTGCAAACTATAAAGAATTATGTATGAAGACAGGAAAACTAACCTTCAGTATATATTTGGCACAGAACAAAATTAACAAAGTTCATCAGATATTTCAACCAAGAATGATTAAAACTGATCATCAGGCACAAACCCCCGTTGCACCATTTCATCATGAAACTGAAATGCCGCCTTTAAGTTGTCCTGGGTGACATGTCCATTTATGAGTGATGTATATGTAGACCTATCAGGATCTATGCCTTTCTCAATCATCTTCCTTAATACCATTTCAGCTTCTTGCATTCTACCCTGTCTACAAAACCCATTCAAGATCACATTGTATGTAATAACATCAGGCAAAAGCCCTTGATTCTCCATCTTGTTAATCCAAACAAAAGCTTTGTCCATATTCTCTTCTTTGACAAATCCATTGATAAGAGTATTATATGAGATGCTATCAGGAATAATTCCTTCTGATGTCATCTTGGATAAAAACTCGTCAGCCCTTGATGCATCACCTGATCGACAATAGCCCTTGATGATACTGTTACAAGTAACAAGAGTGGGCTTAATATCATTCCCAACCATTTCATCCCACACTCTGAATGCTTCTGAAACATGACCTATGCTGCAAAACCCATTTATCAGAGTTCCATAAGAAATGTGATTAGGAAGAATCTTTCTAGATATCATGCCAACCCAGAGCTGCTTGGCTTTCTCCATTTCACCTACCTTGCAAAACCCATCAATTAAGGTGTTGTATGTCACAATGTCAGGCTTAATATTCCTTTGAGTCATTTCATCAAACAAACTTAGCGCCTTCTTCATATTTCCATCCTTACAATGTCCATGAATGAGTGTTGTGAAAGTGTAAAAATCAGGAAAGACACCCCTTTCTGCCATCTCATGCAATAGATTGTCTGCTTCGGTGAGCATCTTCTCCCTGCACAGCCCATTCAAAATGGCATTGTAAGTAACAACATCCATACTACATCCCTGCTCTAGCATTTCATTCCTCATCTTTAAGGCCTCTGACATGATGCCATTCCTGCAATACCCATCTATAAGAATAGTATAAATCACATTATCTGGAACCAAGCCAGCTCTCTTCATATTATTAAAATACATTAAAGCCTGATCAAGATGTCCATTTCTGGAAAACACCCCAATAAGAGAACTAAAGCTAATCAAATCAGGAACAAAACCTCGATGCAACATTTCACTGAAAATAACTTCGACTTCTGATATATTATTTTTTCTACAACTCTCAACAAGCAATGTGTTATAAGTAGCAGTATCAGGACTCAACCCTATCTGCAACATCTCATCCAAAGCTTCCTTTGCTTTTTCAAAATTTCCTCTCTTACACAACCCATATACGATTGCATTATAAGTAAAAAGACCCGGCTTCAACCCTTTATCTGACATTGAGTTCATCAACTTAAAAGCTTCTTCCACATGCCCTTCATGGCAATATGCATTAATTATTGTATTGTATGTCACAATATCAGCATGAACCCCCTTCTCTTCCATTTCTGATAAGAACGACTTAACACTACTGATCTTGCTATCTTTACACAAAGCATTAACCATAATATTTAATGTATAAGCATTTACTTCAACCCCAGCTCTAACAACTTCCCTATACACGTCCCAAGCCAGAGCAACCCATCCAATCTTCACTAACCCACCAAGAAGACTATTACAAGCATTAATAGAAATACAAAAACCTTTTCTTCTCAAAATCCTAAACACCTCGGATCCTTCTCTTAACTTCCTAGCTTGCACATAAGTCCTAATTAACAAATCAAAAACTGAGTAATTCGACCCAAAATTCCCACGTGTCGAAACTAAAGACTCCACGATTTCAACACGCGAAACCCCACTCTTCCTAACCATCCTAAGAATCAGAGCCTGCGCATCAGATAACCTTCTACATTTCACAAGAACATGAATCATTGCACTTAAGGACATGGAAGAATGCTTAAAATTTGAGCAGTTAACTACAAGAAAATCAACAAATCTTTGACCCAACTGCAAATTATCACGGCAATGCGAAAGAACCTCAGCTACAATTAATGGGTTTAATCGAAATCGGTAATTACGCAAAGAATTCATATTACCTTGCTTTAAACTAAACAGAATCTTCTCCACCATGAAAGAATACGGTGCCCCATTTGATGGGGTTTGAAGAGTTCTGACATCAAAATTATGGTAATGATTTTGATTGGGAAGGGAAGAGAGAGGAAGAAATTTGTGGGGCCAGAGAGTTTTGAGAGGTATATTTCGTAAAAGGAGCCGTTGAACTGCCATTTTTTTTAGAAACGGAGCGGTTACTGGGTTAGTTAAATGTTGTTGCAGGAGGAACGAGAGGAATCCTTTATTGATTTCTGCAAGGAAAGGTGAAGGGGTAGATTTTATATGAAAAAGGAAGACACACAACAAGGAGCTTCCAATTTGATGCTCAATGACAAATAACAATGAAAACAAATATGTGACAATTAAACAATTATAAATATTAAAAAAATGGGTAGCCTAAGACGAATATGGAGAATGAAAATTAAAAATTTAAGATAAATTAGGAAGAATAGTAAAATAAATATTATTCTTAAAAAATCAAAATTAAAAATTTAACTTTTTGAATTTATTGTTTAGTCTCTCAAATTTTAAATTTATTTGATTTACTATCCTGCATCAAATAAATTAACAATAAATTTAATTAATTTAAGAGAATAATAAAATGATTTACTATCCCGCATCAAATATAATCTCTTAAATTAAACGCAGTAATTAGAGGATACATGACATTTACCTACTATATCCACATTTGAAAAGTTGGGTTAAAAATATATATATATATATATAATACTTNATATTGGTTTCATTTTTATTATATGCTAGTTTGTTAAGTTTAAATTCTTGTATAAACAGAATTATACACTATTTTCAAGAAAATAATTGAAATTTTATTAATAACAAAATTATTAATTTCATACACTATCTACCTGTTAAAAATTTTAATTTACTATAATTTTTTAAAATTTTCTATAATTTAACAAACTAAGGTGAATTTCTATATTAAGTCAATATCAATTGATTCATAAAGCTAAATTCAATCAGGATTTTCTTAATAATATAAGCATATAATAAAATTCTTATGAATTAATTTGCCAACAGTTATAACTTGAATTTTCCTTTTACAATAATGATAGATTTTGAAAATGAAAATCGATATTCACACATTCATTGTTGAAGGTTTTAATTTTTTTGAAAAAAATAAAAAAAAAAAAAGAAATATTTTGCTAAAAGTGAAACGTTAGAGGGGAGACAGATATTTTTCTAAGATGACGTGGCAAAAACTGATTGGAGATAGGCACCTCATCGGACGTGGCTTATTTAAAAAAACATAACAAACCCAAATCTGTCAACTTATTGTGACCTGATGCGGTGCGTTTTCACCAGGGATTTCTCTAAAATTAATATAAACCCACACAGGTAACAGCACTGTTCCAATTCCACTACGCAAAACCCAAGCATCTCCCTCCACGTGTAAAGCCAGTTTACTCAAAATTCCCCTTCTGCAAAATTTTCCAAACACATCTCCTTTCCTATTGGCAGTCACAATATTCAAAATGACAGCACCCTCAACTACAAATAAACAACAGTGTTAATACAAAATTAACACCAGCTTTGACCTTTAGTAAATCCTATCTCTGACAGAAAAAAAAAAATCAATTTCTATAAAATCTCCTGTCAATCGAGAAAAAAAGAAATCTTTTTCCTTTCCCCCCCCCCTGCCCCCTCTCTCTCTCTCTCTCTTTTCTTAGCTCTCATTTCCGGCATCTCCGATCTGTAAAACTCCATCGACCGTTTGAGAGAGAAAGAGAGAAAATACGATTAAAGGTTCCAATCCCTAATTTTACTGGGAATTCAATTACATTTGATTTTGATTTTGTTTCTTTATTTATTTAATAATTCATTGAATTGTTTCGATCTATTTTAATATGTAGTTTCTTTTTGTGGCTAAAAGGACGCTGTTGTATTAGAATAAGCAACGGCGACGACGATGAAAAACACTGAAAGACTCGCCAATTTGGCTTTAGCAGGTTTGCCTTTCTTGATCTATTCTTGATTAATTTCAATTTTTTATTTACATTTTGGTTTGTTTTCTTGGATGATTCTTGTTTAATTTGATTAATTCAGTTGTTGAATTTAGTTGAGTAGGAGCAGGGAGAATTCATTTAGTTACAGTGGCAAAAGAAAAGAAAAAGAACTGATAGGAATGAAGTGATGAGGGGGGTGAAATTTGACTTCTTTTTCTTTTTCCGATTTGGGAATGAGTAATTTGGGTAGAAATGGGGTAGCTTCATTATTCTATGGTATGAATGATCTTTGTTTTTGTTTATAAAGTTATGGATTATATGTGAAATTTTTTAAAGGAATTACATTTTATTGGTCTCTGAATCTTTGCACGTTTGAAAATACTAAACAAGGTAAAGAAATTTAGGCTTTCTTGGATTGTTTCTTTGGACATAAAAAAAATTTTGAGGAATTAAGAAGTAACAAAATGCATGAGTTTACTTATAATAAAAGAATTATGTTAGAATTTATATTACATTTTAAATATTTGCTTATTTTAATTAAATATAATTTTGTTCTTTATTCTTCCTTTTCATTTTAACAACTTTTTATGAACCAAAAAGTGAGTGGCAAAAGCTACAACCGTATGGATGTACTTTCATATCCTCACTTTTCTCAGTACAAATGCTCAATTATCTTTAAAATATTTGATTTCATGCATCATGAATCTTTGCTTCATATGCTGGTGAAAAAATAGATATCAGCTTTGTGGCCAATTCTTTTAGAGAATATATGAGATCCAGAGTGCTTGATATTATTTGTCACTGTCAGATATGAGATCTCTCAGGAGGTACATAGATAATTAGATATTCTATTTTCACAGGGTTGAGAAGCCTGACTGTTTTTAAAGTAGCATACATGATTTTCTAAATGCAGGGTTGACATTGGCACCACTTGCTGTGAAGGTAGACCCCAACTTAAATGTTATCTTGACTGCATGCCTCACAGTATATGTTGGCTGCTATCGATCTGTCAAGCCAACTCCACCATCGGTGAGTATGGTAGCATTTAAATTAATTTTGGCACCTTCTTCTTTTTGTCATTGAGGATTTTATATCAAAGTTTGCTAACAATGTCGTGTCTATCATACAGGAGACAATGTCTAACGAGCATGCTATGCGTTTTCCCTTTGTTGGGAGTGCGATGCTGTTATCACTTTTCTTACTGTTCAAGTTCTTATCAAAAGACTTGGTTAATGCAGTATTGACATGTTATTTCTTTGTGCTTGGAATCATCGCTCTTTCGTATGTTCTTTCCAAATGGATTTGTTATTATTGTTTTACTTTGTTTTACTTTTATACAACTAGTTCAAACTGATTTTGTATTATTATCACATCTATTCTTTCTGCCATTGTTCTCAGGGCAACAATTTTACCTGCCATAAAACGCTTCTTGCCAAAGCATTGGAATGAGGACCTTATCATTTGGCGTTTTCCATACTTTCGCTGTATGCCCTATCTTCTATGATTTTTTTGAAATATGTTTTAAATTTTATATATAATATGATTTGTTTAGGCTTCAATTGATTGATTTTTTTTTACTTGCTTTTTGCAAAATAATAGATAGCCAATAGTGAAAGCATCAACCAAACGGTGCCTTAGCTTTTGAACTGGATATTACATTTTTTGTAATTCATACTCTGTTATAGCTGTTGCATCATCCTTATTTCCTTATTACATATGCTGCTTTATTATATCTCTTGTTGGAACAAGTATCATTGATATTTGATTGGAAGATTCTGAATGTATTGTATTCTTGAGAGTTTCTTCTTGATTCAGTGCTTTTTATCTTATTTTCATTTTTTTTGTCTGAAAATTGCTTTGGATGAGATTTTTTGTGTGGGGAAGGAAGTGATGGATGGGGATAGGAGGAACTTTCTTTTTCCATAAAATGATACTAGGTGTGTTTAAGTTCTCTGGCTTTTTACAATTTGGTAGTTTCTTCAAAGCTCCAGGTCAAATATACTTCATCTTTATTTTCTTGATTTGCTCTTGGAATTTCCATAAATCCAGAATGGGAGTAATTCTTTGACTGTCATGCATTCTTGGAACTTTATGTTTCTTCGGCAATTTACGAGCAGTCTGCCCCAATGGAATAGGCTGAATGCCAATTTCTGTGGATGCTTTTTGGAGTTTTAGGTGTTAAATTTTTTCCAGAGTGCTGTAACTGCTTTCCTGATTAAAGTTTAGACATCTTTATTTAGTTATGTCCATCATTGACTCCTTATATTTCTTATTTGATCTAGTTGACATTACCTTGGTTGTATTATGCAGAATGATGGTTTTTTTTACACCTTTCTTAAACAGCTTTGGAGATTGACTTCACAAGATCTCAGATTGTAGCTGCAATCCCTGGAACTTTTTTCTGTGCATGGTATGCTTCACAGAAGCATTGGTTGGCTAATAACATTCTGGGCCTTGCATTCTGCATTCAGGTTTGACTGAAATACCTGTGCTGTTGACCTCGTTATTTACTAATGAATAGTATTTTCTGATTAATGAGTTATTTGGTGCTTGAGAAATTATGTATGCCTATTTCAATGATTTTCAATGATACCTAGACAAAACAATATTTTTAAATTGTATTTCTTGTCAGTATTTAGGCGCATAATTTGGAAGCTTGTATATCTGTTAGCTGAAAAGTACTTTTGGATGAGCATAATATTACAACAAATAAAATCTGTTCTTCCAATTGTCTAACAGATTTAATTCATCATTTGCTACAGTCTTTGACATCACTTTAGTTTTTGACTCTAAAATAATTAATGTCAGTGTATAGTTGATCCCATCAAATTGATGGCTGAGGTTTAATTAAGCAGTGCAAGGATTGTGAAAGTATTGTTTTTCTTTATCTTTAATAATTTTGTGAAGATATTTATCTATATTCCAATATTCCATCACCTTGTTTGCTTTTTCTTTCCATTTGTTGAAGTTTATAGCTTCTATTTTGTCAAGTGGAGTACACTGATTAATAAAGCTCTGCGATTTGAAGGTTTCCTTGTTGGTTTTTGCAGGGAATTGAGATGCTTTCTCTTGGGTCTTTCAAGACTGGTGCCATTCTCTTGGTAAGAAGTGGATTAATGGTTTTAAAATTGTGCTTATTTGTGAGAACTGAGAAGTATTATTTCATGTTATGAGACTAATTTACTTACTAATTTGATTTTTTTTTAATGCAACAATTTTTTGCATGTTTTTTAGCTGATCGTAATTAGACAACATTGTTGTAGTCACTTTCATATGATTTTGATTATATATAGGAAGTTTTTCTGTGGTGAAGTTATTCACAGAATCTAATTCAGATGTTGTCATGCAGTGGTTTTGAAGAAAGTTATCTTAATGATATCTTGAAACCACTCTATTGATTTGCCTTGTTTTGAAAGAGATTGACAATTATGCTTATATACTCAACTGTCACCAGCTCACTACC
Organism: Theobroma cacao; assembly: GCF_000208745.1. Classification (NCBI taxonomy): domain Eukaryota; kingdom Viridiplantae; phylum Streptophyta; class Magnoliopsida; order Malvales; family Malvaceae; genus Theobroma; species Theobroma cacao. The sequence goes on from NC_030858.1 coordinate 31,179,048, forward strand.
ATGGGTTATATAACATGACCTTAGATGTTTATGCGCCTGACTGCATTAATCTCCATTGTGGTTTCTGATTATCATAGTGTTCCAATGCCTTTGCAGCACAAGTTTATGATTGTTTTATAGTTTTTAGTTCCATTCTTCATGCTTTCCTATTAGCAGAATTTCTTAAATTGTTTCTAGGAACTCTTGTGCTCTTTTTTTTTTCAGGTTCCTTTGAAACCTATTTGATTAAAACTCTCCTCATAATCATGTTGGCTGGATTGCATTGATTTTTTTTCTTGCTGATTAGCTGAATTGCAAAGCTATGTTTGACCAATTCGTGCTTGCCTTCTCACGTGCAACTATGCTTTCTTTCATTTGATTTGGTATCTTCACGCATTGCAGGCTGGGCTTTTTGTATATGATATTTTCTGGGTTTTCTTCACTCCTGTAATGGTTAGTGTTGCGAAGTCTTTCGATGCTCCTATAAAGGTCAGTTCTCTTTTTTATTGAAATACTTAGCCTGGTTAGCTTTTATTTTTACATTGTTCTTTGTATTGTTCAGTTTGTTACCCATGGTGATCTAAATGCTGTAACACTTTTCTGCAGCTTTTGTTCCCAACAGCAGACTCTGCACGACCATTTTCCATGCTTGGACTTGGTGACATTGTGATTCCTGGTATGTTTGAAAAACTGTTTGAGTCGGTGGGTCTAATGCATGCTGTTGTTATGACTTGAGCTGTTATCTAATGCTTCTGGTTTTATGATGAAGTCCTTCTAACCAAGAAACAGAAAAAACAACAATGTACTTCTAAGATTTTGAATGTTGAAACAGAAGAAATTAGAATGACTGTTTCTTTTCCTAATTGTATTTTGTTTTGTATCTAGAGGTCTGATGCATTTGTCTTGACAGCTGTTTTAGTTCCATTTGTATGCTTCAAAATTTAAGGCTTACATAATAAATCAAATCTCACACAGAGCTTGTTAAATGGCTTTAACAAATGCATAACGTTGCCTTCCCCAGTAGTTTCTTTTCAGCACTTTTTGCATAGGAGTGGTTACTTCTCAGGAGAACCTTCTTTCTAAGTCGAGTGTCTGGGCCTCGCAGAAAATCAAAATCTTGCTTTTTACATCTTCCACACCCTAGAAATTTCCTCAGATGAAGCCGTCATGCTGATATTTTGATATTATCTTGTCCCACCTGGGAAGACTTCACTTTACACTCTGATCAAGAAAAAAAATCCTTGTGAAGGCTGATTTATAGGAAAAAAAATTTATATTTTTGAGTGCTTCTGTTTAGATACTCATGCATTCTGTTTCTAGAGCATGATCTCATTTACTGCTGTAGTCAGTTCAAACTTATATTGTTTGATTGTAGAGTTGTTTTATTTAATTTTTTTTCATTTTTTAACCAATGGATTTGTTTGATTATGGAGGTGCTTTATTTAATTCATCTTTTCTTTTTTTTCCTTTTGGCTTTATCATCATTGTTAGTAGGATACATGGCAAACATTTCTGAGCAGTGATACTATCAGCTGCTGGTGTTTTACTATGCCATTTATTCTTGAGTGAAAAATGATGAACTTTTTTCTGTAGGACTTTGGTTTTAAGTTGTCAATATGAACAATTATGGGTTACCCCCCACCCCACAAGCACCAATATATAAACAATTTACATATATATAAGCACAAGTACACACACACACACACACACACACAATTACTGCAATAAATTTACATTTACCTGGTTGGGCAGTGATGTTTCTCCTTTTCATTTTCATTTTGATTGACCATTATTCGTTTATAACGTAAAAAACTTTCTTCTCATAGAATTATGTATGTCTCTATGCGAAAGAAATAGATAGGGTATAACTAATAATATTTGTTTTTATATTAGTTTATTTATCACCTTGCAGGTATTTTTGTAGCACTAGCACTAAGATTTGATGTATCTAGGGGGAAAGAGAGTCAGTATTTTAAGAGTGCATTTTTGGGATACACAGTGGGATTGGTCCTCACGATTGTTGTCATGAACTGGTTTCAAGCTGCACAGGTAACTATTCACGACCCTCTGTTTTATCTCCCGTTCCTGTTAATGCATGTGCAGCTGTATCCATTGATAGTTTTATTATGTGGAGATACCGTTAAGTTTCTATCAGGATAATCTGATATGGCTGTTTCACTATTAATGTGGTTTCTTTTTGAATTGTAGTTGTAAGTTGTATCATCTGATCTGCTATGTTCATTGTGATTTCAGCCTGCACTTTTGTATATTGTACCAGCTGTCATTGGATTCTTGGCTGCTCACTGTATATGGAATGGAGAAGTAACACCGGTTTGTTTTTCGACCCTTGTTCAATTCCTTGTGGCATTTTTTTTCTTGGCATGGAGTTTTATGTTCAACTCAATTTCTTTTCAAAATGTGTGTTTTTAATGTAGGAATTGGATTGTAATTGTAAAAGTTTTTCTACTATCCTATTTCTTTTCATAGATGTTTTTTTGTGTTCAGTTTTGATGAATGAAGCGATTATGATAATGTGCAGTTATTGGAGTTTGACGAGTCGAAGACTGGTGTTTCATCTCAGGAAGGTAGCGATGACAAATCTAGCAAGGTGGAATGAGTTAAAATGCACCCCACCCAGACACAGAAACTGTTTTGGCTTGAGACGGAAATAGTGTTTCTTTTAAGGTCCAATCTTTGGCTAACTTGTTCTACTACTGCAAAACCATTGTTAACAGATTTTGGAATTAAGCGAGAAATAATACTTGGCCTTTAAAGCAACATATCACTTTCATTACACATTTCCAATTTTCGTTTTAATTTTTCTTGGATGTTCACAATGAATTAAAAGAAAAAAAAACTATATAAACATTCCCTTTTTTGGAAAATTTATGATTTGCCCCTTTTTAATTGTTCACAGCGAATACAAAAATTGGGTGAATTGCCAGTCTGCGCCAGCCAGGCCAAGGGCTGATTCTGCTGGTTAGTGTTGCGTGGAAAGGTTCGATTAGTTTCATGAAAAACGTGCTCAGCTCAACCAACTTTCATGCAGTCATCTCGTTCAAATAATTTCGTTGCTTGAGGAATCAGTGTCACCTAACTTAAATAGCAAATAATAATTTTCTCTTCAACAAGGAGTAGGAAAGGGAATTCATTGCTACTAAAATAAGAAAAATGTTAAAAGATATTTATAAAAAATAAATATATGTAATGAATTTATTATCTATTATTTAATTTATGTGGCTTGCGAGTGATGGGACGTACAAATTTTATGTTGCATTCTATCAATGAAGAGGCCCAATGGCCCATGATGAGGTTTGTTGTGATTATAATCTTTGCTTGTAAATATATTAGTAGAGGTAGAAATAGTATTTGATTTTTCTGGGGAAGAAACTGGAGGCTAAAAATGACTTTTTTTTTTTAAAAGGACAAGAAAAGAAAATAAGAGGATAGAGATGAAGAAATTTAGCCAAAACTGGGTTTTGATTAAAACAAAACAAAACCCCAACCGTCAAAACCTACTAATTGAATCAAATAAGCAAAATGGAAAGGAACAGGAAAAAAAGAAAAGAATTCCCTTCCTCTTGTCTTTTCATTCTTCCGCCAGAATTTCTCCCTCGCTCTCTCTCCTCTGTCTCTGTCTCTTTAATCTTTATCTCTCTCTCTCTCTCTCTCATGGGCAATTTAATTAAAATGTAAACAATAAAAAACACCAAAAAAAAAAAAAAGAAGGAAAACCCATAGAATTGTAAAGGCTTCTGCAACTCAAAACCCAGATTTGCATTGCAAAAATGGAGGTTCCCTTTACGAGGTCAAATCAAAGCACAAAGCTTTGAAGAAAAATAAAGGCTACCCAGAAAAAAAATATCAAAATATCACAAACTATGGAAGGTAAATGCTTTCGTTTCTCAATCCTCCGATCAAAATTTTGAGACTTGGGTTTTTAATTTTCTATTGATTAACGCTTTCACTTTTGAGTTTTTGGCATTGAAATGTAAAGTTGAGATTTCGAAATTGTTCAAAAGTTTGTTTTCTTAATTGTGGGTTTATTGGATTATGTCAAGGAAGTTGCATGCATAGAGGAATTATTGGGCATTAGGCGTGGCAGCATTTCTAATTTTGGGGTGCTTGGTGGATGGGAAATGGAGGAAGAAATATAAAAATCTAGCTGTGATTTTCTTTCCTCGGAAAAAAGCTTTGGTTTTCTATTCTTCTTCTTCTTCTTCTTTTCAAGTTTTGTCTTGTTTGCTTAGAATTTTTATTTTTATTTTTTATCAATGATTTAATCTTGTTTTGGGTACATCAGAGAAAATTACAAACTGGGGAGGGGGAGATTGGAATATTCGACCTTAACTATTGTGACGAGGGATAGCAACGTTAAGCAAGCCTAATTGTTATGATTTAATGTGGTTATATCACTTGAGAATCTACAAAAGTATTGTTTATGGCTTTCTTTATGTATTTGCGCATCTAATATTTGTGTGTTTGTTTCTAATGGTTGCATGTATCCTTAGAATGTTATTATAACTGCAGATATTGGTACGTGATGTATCAATGAATGGCATCTTCTGTGAATCATGTTGTAGGTGTTCTGGATAATCTGCATAAGCTGCTATCCTCAGTTCCTCACATATAATTGAATTGAAGTCTGAAATTATGCAAATACATTCAGCAGATCGATTTGAGAAATTCTTCTTACTTAAATAAAACTACCAGTAGTTAATTGTCAACATAGTAACTAGTAAGTGATCCATCAATTTGTTCATTTGGTTCACTTGACGATGTATCAAAGGCTTTGTAAAGATCATTTTCTCTGGAATACAGGATGAGAAGTGCAAGAGGTTCCTTGGTAATGGAAGGCAATGCTAGCTATCAGCAATTTTGAGAAAAGTCACTAAATTAATGGGCTAGGAAGGCAACTTATATAGAAGATCATGTATTTGCTAGGAGGTTGAATCATATTATTTACATATTTTCAATTGAAGCATTTCATATGCTATGTTAAGAGGTTGAACTTTCAGATAAACTTTGTTCTTCATATGTTACCGAGATAATAAAATCCATTATCTGTGAGGTTCTTTCCTCCATTCTTTCCTAGTTTCTGTTTTGGGTTATAAGAATTATGTCTTCTGTGTCAATCTTATCTACCAAGATGCCTTAACTTGGGAATTACTAATTTAGGAGCTACAAGAATGATTTTAGAAAATCCTGAGAAGGGAGATATAGATTTTTTATTGTTTGGACCCAGAAAGGAAAAGAGAAAAAAAGAACAATAACATGGATTTCTTTGTAAGGAATGACAGCAAGATCCCTGAGGTATGGACCATTCATATGGAGATGAGTTGGAGAGGAAGATAAGAATGATGGACTGTAATGGAAAAAATTGTCTCTTCTGTCATTCCACATTAAAGTGCTTGCTTCTTTTGGTGTAATGATTTTTTCGGGTTTTACTGATATCTATTTATGGCTTTTAGAGCTGCTGATGTCGAAAGTTATGTTGCTTAAGTTTTGAATTAGGCGGAACTAGGGGAATTTTTTATCATGTAGAGTGTTGTAACTGGAGGTACCCCAAAAAACGAGAGATATCAAGAAGACATTGCATGTGAATGTGAGATTGTGGTCAGTATAATCTGACAAATGTGAAGGTGTAATATGGCTGAAGGAAAATATTGAAATTGTTCATCCGACTCCAAGTAATTTAGATAAGTTTTTTGTTTTTCTTTCATTTTTTATTAAGCTGACTTTCCCTCTTCCTGGTTTAATGCTCTTTCATGTAGTTGGCTAGTACCTATTGTTCTTCTCATCTGATAGAAAGTAGTACATATCTATGGTGGCTCTGATTCCTATTATTAAACTTAGCAGTAACTTTATAACAAGTTTTCTAACTATTCTTTATCCCTATCATGTTTAATGCTATTACATCTAATACATTTGTTTCTACTTCTCTGCGGTCATTTTAGATTCAGCTGAAGTGCAGACTGAAGAGAATAAAGTTTCTCTGGATGTGAATAAGAAAAGAACAGTCAAGACACCAGCCCAGGTTATGGCTCTGGAGAACTTCTACAAAGGTATTAATTCTTCTCTTCACATATTATTTAAATGTTTCCTCTGTTATGTTTGAAAAGGAGTTTTTGTTTTTTTTTTTTCCAGAGCACAGATTTCCCTCAGATGAAATGAAAGCACAACTAGCAGCTCAGATAAGGTTGACAGAAAAGCAGATATCTAGTTGGTTTTGTCACAGAAGGTTAAAAGACAAAAGGAGAGATGAATCCTATGCTAATGGGCGACAGGACCACTCTAGTGGTGTAATTCAAGATCGTGGTAGTGGGCTCAGACAAGATTCTTGTGGCAGTATTAAGCAGGGGGATTATAGGAATGTTGATCCGAGGGAGGTTGAAAGTCGAAGGATTTATGGCCATGACTTTCCAGTTGCTGACCTGACATATGAGCGTAGGAGTCATCAAAATCCCTATAATGCTCATATGGAGGATACGTCTTCTGAAAGTAGCTTGTCTTTACATGATCAGCGTTTCTCTGAAAGTAGGGATCCTTATGACATGCAAATATCTGCTAACCTTACACAAAATGGAGCAATTACGCAGATAAAACCAAGGATTGTTAAAAGCATGGGTTATAAGCCATCAGGATATTTGAAGGTTAAGGGTGAAATGGAAAATCCTGCTGTTACTGCTGTCAAGAGGCAGCTGGGGAGTCATTATCAAGAAGATGGTCCGCTACTTGGTATTGAATTTGATCCACTTCCTCCTGGTGCATTTGAGTTCCGTAGTAGCAATCTGGTCAATGGTAAGTCCAAAACCCAGATCTGTTTGTTGCATTGACAATTTTCATAGAATCATGAAATCTGCTCTGGCAGAAGGGGTGCTTAAATTTTGTTGTTTCTTTTCATTTTACTTATTTTTTCTCTAGTAAACTTTAATTAGCTTTTGAAATTAGAAAATAATAGACATGATTTCTTCTGCCTTTAGGCATTTACTGTACTTATTTATAGTGTTTTCAAAAGCAAATGCATAAGACAAGGCATGTTAGTCTTGGAGAGGAAGGCTTAAGCCATAAGGCATTAAGGCATAAGCCTTTTTAGTACTAACTTTTCTTTATAAAATTTAGATAATAATTATACAAATTAATAACTGTTCTAAATAACAAATAAAATTGTTGTTCAAAAAGAATTAATAAAATTGATATGACTTACCCTCCTTCTCATTAAAGGAGTCTAGACCTTAACTCAAAGTAAGATAAATGATAAATTAAACCAGTATGAGTTACCCATTTAATCAGTTAAGTCCAATACTTATACAGACACACGCGCGCACGCGCACACACACACACACACACACACATATGTATGTATGTACGTATGTATGTATGTATGTATGCATATTCTATTCTTGTATGTATGCATATTCTATTCTTAGTCATGTATTTGTGCCTTTCCATAACTGTTGTTGATGTTTACGTTCTTAGTTCATGTACATTTCTACTTCACACTTCTTTAGTGCTAAATAACTAATTCCTATTTGTTTTCCATCTCCCATTCCTTTTTCTTTCCTCTTCTATTTTTCTATTCTGATCTCTCTATTTCCTACTAACTTTGTGTACTCTATCCCCCCCCCCCCCTCTCTTAATGTCAAAATGCATCTTCTTTTTCTTTTTATTGTCTGTGTTTACTCAATGTAAGATTTGGAAGGACAAGGTGTCTGATGGAAAGAGTTAAAATGCAGAGAGATAATGTTTCAAAAGCATATGCATTTCCTGTTTGCATAATAAAGGTATGAGCCCTGCGGTAAACTTGTGCTTCAGTTGAAAAGACATATGCCTATGAGGTGTATATTTAACATTTTGCTGCAATTTTCAACTGCTTCACCTGTGGCATGTCTCAATTACAGATCTTGGAAAGGCATTTAAAAACACTGTTGATGAACATACCTACCACAAGCAAAGTCTGAGAAATAAAATTTGCTTTTTGGAATACAGCATGCTCGGTTCCTGATAAAATCATCTTTTGCACTGTTTAACTTCTATTTTCTTATACTTTGGGTGTATCTGATTTGCAATTGAGTGGTGTATAGAACTCATTTTAAGCAGGGTGCATTAGTAGAAAAGAAATCTTCCATGAAGAGTTTGGTGCAATTCCTTTGGTGAATTAGCATGGTTATGGAAAATAAGGAATCCTTTTACTACTTTTGAGCTTAGAATATAGAGTTTAAGCTGCATAGAAGGGTTCTATAATTGTTATTCGAATTAATATGAGGCTTGCTCTGAAGGTCTTGTTATTCTGAAGGCATAAAAGCATGCAAAGCAAAAAAACAATGTTAAAAACCATTCTGGTAATTGAATTGGGAAAGGCCGAAGGTTTAAGCGTATAGAGGTTTATTGGACTTTGACGCAGCATCACTTAACAGATAATTAAAAATAATACGCAAACAGAATAATGATAAAAGTTCTAAGTAGTAGCTGGGAAATGACAATGAAATAGGATCGATAAATTTGAATCAGAAGCAGAGGTGTGTGTGAATGGAACATGCTTGTCCGAAGCATGATATATTCATAAAGAGTGCACTAGTGAGAGAATAGCTGCTTTGGCGCAGCTGTGCCCTACTCTTTCTCTTTTACTCTCCCTATCTTCCTTTGTTTGTCTGCATGTGTGTCTCCTGGCTTCCTCACCTCTACACCTCTTGACCCAGTTCTATCAGTAGAGAGCACTCTTGCTGCTGTGCTTCCCTTGTAGTCTCTATACTTAACTATGATCATGTATCTTCAATCTTGAAATATTTGAACTCTCATGAGTGTCTTGTATTTATTGCTTCGGCAGAGCCAATCTATGTTGGAGATCCCCGACAGGAGCATTCTCCAGATATCTCTGGAGTTATAAAGCAGCCGAATCTTAATATTGTAAGTGGACTCTCTGATTCATTTTTTCCATGTTTTGGCGTGCAAGTGGACGCTTAAACTATATTTATATATTATATTCAGTAATTATATGACCTTGTTAAACTGTGTATAGAATTAGTGAGAGCTAGTTTATATCAGTTCAAGCAGTATTTGAACTTATGTTGTTAAACTTTTTTGTTTAAGGTGCCATATTGCAATCCTCTTAAGAGATAATAGAATTCAGGTTATTGTCTTTGATAACAGAGATTTGCTGTGAGTATTATACCATGAGTGATAAGATATGTGCCAGATACTGCTAGTATTGCAGGGTTCAAGGCAGAGGAAAAGGGTTATAATTGTTTTAGTTTTGAGCAACTTTCTCTGGCCCCACTACTTATCGTCAGGAATTCTCTAAAAACTTCTTTGGAAGGTGGAGCAATCCTCTATCCTTGCCAAGAAATCTGTGGGATCCACCTGTATATGGATCTTGTAGTTGAACGGATAGACAACCAATTCCAGCTGTAGCTTTTGACATTGCAGCTTGAAAGCTTTGGTTGGATTTTTTACCTTCAGTGCTGCTTTGTAGAAGCATTAAGTGTCCTTTATACTTGGATACATAAATCACTCTATCCTTTCAGTTAGAAGCTATGACATTAGTTATATTGGAGAATTTTATTTAACAAGGTAGACATTGTCTTTCTTTTTAAGAATAAGTTATTCAAAGTTTTTTTTTATGATATGTCCTTTTCTGTTTAATGCCCTTGTAGATAAATGAAGTACATAATCCCAAGATGAGTTCTCAGGCTTCTTATATGGAGGATGCAAACCTTAACACTGAGCATGGGTCTGACAGACAGGACAGGAAATCTCATCATCAATTAAAATATAAGTCTTCTTTTCTTTGTTCCAACCCTTTCCCTGGCCAGAACTCTTCTATAAATGTCTACGAAAGTTCTGCTGGAAAAACTGCTGTCAGTGATTGCAAACGGAGTAGGATGAGCTTTAAGCCTGCTGTTGAAAGGATGGGATCAGATTCTTTTTCTAACCAGCCTGGCCCATATGGCTCGAAAATTGCTAATGAACAAGAAAAGCCTTGGTTGCATGATGATGATAATCATACCTATAAGGCCCCAAAGAATGAAAACCTGTCTAAAACTTCAGATTTGATCCATGGGTGCAGTGAGTCCCTGGGTACTGAGAGAGGCCCATCTGCAAGGATGGGAAAGGTGTCATTATTGGCTTATATTTCTGTTCCCATGCTTTATCATTCAGCAGTTTCCATGGTGAATGCTTTGGCTTGAATTCATTTGTTTCACTTCATATGTGCAGTTGGAGAAACTTGGTGGAGAGTGGAAGCCAAAAAGGGAGTATCCTGTCAGAGAAAATATTGATCCGACGAATGAATTGAAAGTGAGTTCAAGCTTTTGTTGGCTTTTGGCCAAATATGCATATCATGTGCTCATGTTTTGCTTTTGACACCCCTCTTGCATATTTTGAAGGTTGCAAAACGAGTCAAAGTCGAATTTCCTCAACAAAATTTTGTGGCAAATGCATCACATTCCAGATCGCTTCTTTTGACAAATCCAACTAAAGGGTCAGTATATTATGTATTTTCACCTCCCTCCCTCTATCTACTTATTTGCATGTGTACATGCCAATGAGCTTCTGCTTGTGTATTTATTGTGATCTTGCATTTATGTTCACTTAGTCATTTATTTATGAGCACACACAAATGTATGTTAGGTGGAGAAATGAAGGATTTAATAACTTTTACTGGTGGAGCATTTCATTCATGTCGCATACTTGGAATGTTAGGATTTCCTGGATAGTTTCTTCTCTCCCCCTACCAAATATTTCAATCTGAATTTGAGAATTGTTGAATTTGGGGAGCTGGGGTTCTTCCAAATCTTTCAACATATCAATTCCTTCTCTGGTAAGGGGGATGTGGGACTGTGGGAGTGAAGGGGGGCCATCAGTGTGGTATTCATTTTTGTGAAGTGTATATCTCTGGTGAGGCATCTTGGAAAAGTAGTAATGCCTTTTTAGGATGGAGAGAAAGAGAATTCATGTACCCCAAGTAATTTGGAGCAGAATTCATAAATGTTACAATTGATTGTCTTGGTATAATAGATAAGACAGATTACCATTCACCTTGTGATACTTTGCCCATTTATATCACGTAAGTTTGAAGCTGCTTCTGGGATGCTGGCACTGAATTCATTAAACTTTGAAGAGAATTTTTCTTGCAAAGCACCTTAAGGTGGACAGGTTCTCTGAATGTTCCAAATCTGGAACATGCCTATTCTTTTGGGACAGTGCAAAACTACCGTGTCTCTGTCGGTTTTTGTTTAAGCATCTGCTTCAGGAGATGACTTATATGTAATGTTGATTGTTATGAAAGTACACTTGATTGCCTGGAAATTGACCTCTTTTTTTGAGAATGAAACTCGTCATCCTACTTTTATCCTATGCATGCAGCAAACATGCTAAAGTGTATATGTAGCATCCATATCTTGAATCTTTGGTTTCATAATTTTCTATTGCAATTTTGTATAGTTGTCAACCTTTGAACTACGTTGTATGTTATCTAGGTCTTCCATGGATGTACCATCTAGCTTCAGTGAGGATGAAACCGCAGAAACTAGTTCTTCCTTGGATTGATGACCCTATGGTTTACGGCTTCTAGAGAGGCTTAAGGGGTTCTCTCTGACTCCTTGAGATCGTATAACATTGTAATAGCTTTTGTACAGCTGGGAAATGTTTGTCTTCATCTTGCTAACTGAAAGCACTGCTAGGAACATTGGGCTCGGAGAGCATTTTGTTCATTGTATTTTGTCCTCAAAATAGTGCTCGGCTGTTAATATATGTACAAAATCATTTTGATTATTTAGTTAATGAAATGCTTTATGAAGGTAAGTTGTGATGAATTTTTCAGGTAAATCACATCTAACTTTTGGATTTTACTAAACAATTCTGAACAAGCAACATCTTACATAACAGCTTGCAAATTCGTTTTCAACTTAATGTGTTCATATACATAGATCTCACTAACTGTACTCTGGCATGTCAAAACTTTTAACTTCTTGTTCTTTATAAAAAGAATGTATCATTATGAAAAGGAGGAAACTGCAAAGAACCGAGCATTACAAGTGATTGAGACATTTTTCTCTTTGATTGTCTCGTGTTCTATGATTTGCACCGTTTAACATCATTGTTTTCTTCCTGATGTTCTCTATCATTGCAGCTCTGAGATTAGACATTAATTTGATCATGCCTGCATAAAAGATAGCATTAGATAACAAAGATTCTGACTTCTCTTAGTCTATTCTGAACTGACCTGAACAAGCTAACAAATAGGCAGCAAGTTTATCATATGCCATGCCGGCTTATGGGTGGCTTTAGCAAAAGGAAATAGATAAATCTCTCTAGACTTACTAACCTCTTCTTGCTATGACTTCTCTAATTCTATTCAGAATCAACAGATCAGCCTCTCCCTGTGAATCCTCAGCTGATCAACTTTGCACTTCAAAGTCCTTCCACTGCCTCTTCATTCTTCTCTGTTTCCTCCTCCTCCATCGCTGACCCTTAGCAGTGATCTTTTCCTAGCAATTCTGAACTAGTTTCTTTCCCATTTTTTTGTTAGGCTGCCCTTTTTTTTCTTGCCATTTGCTTTCCTATTTGGTAATGTCAACACTACATGGAGATACATGGAGATAAAATGATCAATGATATTTTATCTAATTATAATTAATTAATCATTTATTAAAAAATTTATTTAATTCAAAATAAAAGTACGTAAGTTTGATTGAATTCAATAAAAAAAATAAAGTTTATTTAAATTTTCGTAAATGATTTAAGAATTTTTTCAAATATTATGTCAAAAAAGAAACTCAAATTTATATCTCCCCTAGTTTCTTGATTAAACGAATTTTGAATGTTCATCAGACAATTAAAGTTGAAGAATTTAAATTTGACAAAAATAATTTTAATTAGTAAAATCAATGGTATCCCAAATATTTTTTTTTATATAAAATTACGTATACAAATACAAATTACAATTAGAATCAATTGAATTAAGTATTACGTATCATTTAAACTAATAAAACAAATCAATGTATAACTAGATAAATCTAATATAAAATTAGTTCAAGTTCACGCTGAAATTGATTTGAACCCGAGATAAAGGATTGTGACAATATATATATACACACATGTTGGTGTTGAAGTAGTTAAGTTGTCCAAGGAGACAAAGGAGCAAAGAGCAAAAAGTTAAAAAGATACCCTACACCTAGACGTATAAATATTCTTCCTGACTGATCAGTAGTGAGCAATACTTGTCGTGAGGACTTGAACCAATTGGTATAAAGTTACTATTTCCAAGTTTGACAAATGTGGCAGCTGATTGGATATCTTCCCTTCATTATACTTATTTAACGAAGGGTTTAGGTTGGGCTTTGTTAGGCGATGATTAGTTCTGATTGTATTCTCTGTTCTCTGTTTCATCAGTAATATTTCTTTTTTGGGCCAAAATAAAAGCAAACAGGATTAAAACTGCGATCATAATTGGAGAAAGAATTTACTACTAGATTTATAGCTTACAAAGAATTAACATGTAAAGGGTATTTATGTAATTTTTTATCACCTAATAAACCAAAACGGTCAAAAGATAAAGGGGAGAGCGAGATTTATTGAGAGAAATGTATTTTTTGAAACGATGACGTATTTTTAAAAGAAGATAAAAGAAAGCTATTTTTTGTAGTTTTTTTTAAAGTTCATTTTTTTAAATTTTGTTTTTTAAAAAAACTTTTTTTTAAAAGCTTTTTAAAATCTTGTTTGACTTGATTTTTACTTTTAAGAAATGCATAAACAAAAAAATAAATAAAGCCAAACAAGCACTAACTAATATAATTATAATTAAAAATAATGTGTAGGTGTATAAAAAAGATAAATTTTAAAAAAAAAAAATTACAAAAGGTGGATTTAATATTGTTGTCAATGTTAAGTTTATTCTCTAAAAAAATTGAACATTCATAATTGATGTAAAAATAGTTTTTTAAAATTTGAAATATAGAAATTGTAAGGTGTTAGCATAGACTTAAATGGAGGGCTTAGAACAAATTAACTATTAATAAAAAATAGTGAAAAATGGATAAATAAAACGGTAATGGTAAAGTATATGGTAAGTAATATCATTGGAGTATAATCATAAAATATTGATGTATTTTTAAAATAAAAAATTATGTCTTTTCATATGAAAAGTTGTGATTATTTAAAAATCATATAAACAAAAAAGTTAAGTTATATAGTGTGATTATTGGATTGTAGATAATTTTTTTTATAAATAGTTATTCTTTTGGTAAAGTAACATGTTCAAAAAATATCTCTAAATTCAAAAATTATGAAACAATTGAAAAAATATTACAGTTTAAAAGTTTAGATATGAAAAATTATTTTTATCATATTATAACTCAAAGGTTATATCTTATGATATGAATGATTGTCTTTTTATAAGATAATTATTGAAACAATATTTTTATTTGAGAATTATATCTTGTAATACACAGAGATATGTGTGAGGTGCTTGATGAAAAAGTTGTGTCCATAAGAAAAGACACTTGCAAGTATATATAAAAGATTTGCTGTCAATTATTATGACATATCAAGAGTAAGAGAAGTGTTATATTTTGAAAATAAGTATAAATAATTAACTTCACATCATCTAGCAAGGGAGTCTAAATTTCTTATAATTTATTTGCTGCAAAAAGTTATTTCCNTAACTTTTATGGTCATCATTTTAATATTTTTCCTCGCATGAGTAGAGACAATGAATTTACCACGCAACATGATCTTTATGTACAAAAATGATGGACTTATCTTAAATGCGGATCTACCAAGTAATATGAATTTCATGTATAGAGATGATGAACTTTTCATTAGACATGAACTTTGCTCATAAACATAACAACATATCATAAATGAGACAATGAATAGAGATAGCGCTTTCTATAAATATCATGTTAATCATTCAATTTAAATCAATTAATAATAATTGGAGAAGCCATTATTTATATTGATTTATACACCTAAGGTGCTTCTAATTAAATGACGTGGAATTCACTTTTATCATTGTTTTAATAAGAACAATTTTAATCTCAAATTAAGAAATGATTTGGTAATGCAAATAGCTCTCTTAATTTGCTCAAACCTAACCCATGGCTCAAAAATTTTTGATCTGTAATAATATCTTTGAAAATTGAAAATCTAAAAATACAAGTTTGCATTCATTAAATACAGGATTAATAATACTCGATGCCCTCTCTAACTCCCTCACAACTTTCTTTGTTTTTATCCCACTTTAACTTCATTATCTTCTTCTCCCTTTCTTCTTCTTCCATTAAAATTACGTTTGACAAAATTGTTCAACTTCAAAAAATTTTAAAATAATTTTTACTTATTTGGTTAACTATTAATAGTTTTTTAATATTTAAATTTAAATTTTTAAAAAATTTTAATTTTACTTCGTTAACAAAGTGATAACATTTGGTGAATTGATAACTTTTATACACCGTCGATACATCCAAAATATATTCCTGCAATGTTGCCTTGTGTTTATATAGGTCAAATCAATTTAAACTCAGTTGCATGGTTGGTCCAACAAAAGAACCCTTTTTAGAACATGCCCTTGTCTGCACTTCAAATGGGCAGGACACATTAGCTGGTCTCTGTTAACCCTCATCCTCAAGCATCAAACTCAGTGGTTGGACATATAATTAGATTCTTAGTTACATCGTTTCCCTTTTTCTGTTTTCAAAGATGCCGATTTTGTTCTTAAATATTTTCAATCAATAATTGTGTTGTACCATAAAGAAATATAACTTTTTCCTTTTACTAACCCTTTCAATATCCAATCTTGGATTAAAAATGGAATTGTAACCCAGCTCCTAGCCACAGCAGCTAGAAAATAATTAAAATTTTATATGCATATATATGCGAAGAAGCCTTCCAGTAATCTATCTTGATTTGACTTCAGTTAGTTTGATATTAAAATAATTGAGTAAATCAGACTTTATATTGACCTAGGGCAAGGGCACCTATCTATCTACTTTATCTTGTGGAAATTTGGTGATCAATAATCATGTGAGGTCATGCAGCCTTACGTCCACTGAAAAATCAAAATGCTCGTGACTCTTACTCGCATGCTTCACCCCAGCCTTTCAAAGCCAAGTGACGCAACGTGCCCCAATATCCCATTGTTATGGATTCTGCTGCCCTTTTTTTCTTGCCATTTGCTTTCCTGTTTGATAATGCTAACACTACATGGATATAAAATTATCAATAATATTTTATTTAATTATAATTAATTAACTATTAATTAAAAAATTTATTTAATTCAAAATAAAATTATATAAGTTTGATTTGATTGAATTCAATAGAAAAATAAAGTTTATTTAACTTTTCGTAAATAATTTAAGAATTTTTTTCAAATATTAAGTCAAAAAACATATTCAAATATATATCTCTCCTAGTTTCTTGATTGAACGAATTTTGAATGTTCATCAGACAATTAAAGTTGAAGAATTTAAATTTGACAAAAATAATTTTAATTAGTAAAATCAATGGTATCCCAAATATTTTTTTTTATATAAAATTACGTATACAAATACAAATTACAATTAGAATCAATTGAATTAAGTATTACGTATCATTTAAACTAATAAAACAAATCAATGTATAACTAGATAAAGGATTGTGACAATATATATATACACACATGTTGGTGTTGAAGTAGTTAAGTTGTCCAAGGAGACAAAGGAGCAAAGAGCAAAAAGTTAAAAAGGTACCCTATACCTAGACGTATAAATATTCTTCCTGACTGACCAGTAGTGAGAAGTACTTGTCGTGATGACTTGAACCAATTGGTATAAAGTTACTATTTCCAAGTTTGACAAATGTGGCAGCTGATTGGATATCTTCCCTTCATTGTACTTATTTAACGAAGGGTTTAGGTTGGGCTTTGTTAGGCGATGATTAGTTCTGATTGTATTCTCTGCTCTCTGTTTCATTAGTAATATTTTTTTTTGGGCCAAAAAAATAAGCAAACAGAATTAAAATTGCGATCATAATTGGCGAAAGAATTTACTACTAGAACTCGTTAAAAATAGAGCAAATAATAAAAAAAAAAAACCTATGCACCATATCAACACTAATATTAAATTCTTTTATTGATATTTCATAGGTAAGCATCAAAATTTTCAAAGTATCGAATAATAGCTTCTTGTAAAATTAAAACTCATAGGGTTTGCTTGTCTCCATCTCACATCTACATAAAGGACAGTTTTTTTTCCTTTTAACCCACTCAAAAATACAAAAAGCATGGAACTTATGGCTGCAGTAGCCCATGGCTCTAGCTTCCTCTCCTTTCTCCATATTTTCCAGACAAATCCCACAAACTTCTTCTCCATCTTCTTCAATTCTGACAGCATTCGTTCCAGCAAAAGCAGGATCAATAGTTTCGGCCAACAGTTTAGCCAGTTCAATGCCCACCTCTAACTGAACTTCCATTAACGTTGTTTCGTAGTCTCTGTTGGTTTCACGTGCCCTTGACATGGCCAGCGTTGTTGCCATTGTTTCACACCTGATGAAATCAAGTTGTTCCTTGTCTAACTTCCCTGAGAAAGTAGTTCTTGGATCATACGAACCGTCGAAAGTTGAATAACGTCCCCAGTTGCTTAACCTGTTCAGCGTTTCTGCTTTCAAGGTTGCTATCTGCTTCACATCCATGGATATAAAGAAGTTGCAAATCGATATACAAATGGCTGCTGTTTTTGGTTCTTGGAAAAGTTTTGAAAGCCTGGAGAGATCAAAGAAAAGGAAAAGGAAGAGGAAGAAACAAAGGAGTAAAATTCTTTGGGAATTCTGCCGAGGCGGTGAGAATATTGCTTCACAAACAAGTCAGTCCGAGAGAGGTATATATATATATATATAGCCAAATCGCGTCGGCTACCTTAGACCGACATTTGTACTTGCTTGGAAAGTGAGAGTTTTCGGCTCTTGATTGATTGATGAATAGAAAAGAAAAGAAAAGGGGTGTTGTGTTTGTCAAGGTTTATGGCCGGGGAGAAGTACATATAACTGGATATACCTTCTGAACAGGTAGCTAATTAGAGAAAGTTTTTAGCTAATTAGGTACCTAAAATACTCTTAAATTATTTTTTAAAAATTAAATAAATTTTTAACTTTTATTACTTTTAATCAAGTTTATATATATATATATATTTATTTATTTATTTTTAATCAAATAAATTTTTATAATCAATGATTAATTTAGTCAATATGTTATTTTATTGACATGCCATGATAGATAATAATGTGAAATAATAACATAATTATGTGTTATTTTTTATCTTTTACGTGATAAGTGATATCTTGACTAATATCATTTAATTAAATATTAATTATAAAAATTTATTTGATTTAAAATAAAAATATAATAATGTGTTTGAACGTAATTGAAAAATAAAAATTTATTTAAATTTTTTTATAGAATTTATAAATTTTTTTTAACATTATGTCAAGTTTTTAATACCACCTAACTTTTTAACTTTTCCATTAATGAATGTACTTTTTTTTAAATAGTAAAAAAATCTTTTTGTTTTTTATATCATCACAATTTTAATACACTTCTTTTTGTATACATAAAAACTTTCTCGGTATACACGTATGTAAAAAATCTTGTAGGTTCATATATAATGATAAATCAACTAATTCTGAAAATTAGTTACTAAATAATGAAAAACGTTGTTCATTTTCATAACTTAATTAATTTCCATGTATATAATTATTTTTCCAATAAAATAAGAAGAGAAAAAGTGGACTTGAAAAAGTTTCGCGTATATGTGTGTGTATATACACGACAACATGCCTTTATTTTGGGTTCATTTACTCATTTTGGTTCACACTTTCCCCCCAAACAGAGACCATGTACGACCACGTGAGGCTGCTAAGCCTTCCACCGAAACAGGGTTGACGAATTGCACGGTAATTGTTATGACGAAACAGTCTTGACAACTCAAGCCATGTCTTTTCATTCATTTCTGACTCTTTTCATTCATTTGGTGTCAAAAACTGTTACAAATTTTGCTATACGAAATTAATTATTAATTGATAATTGATACATTAATTATATTTGATAATTAGATTAAAAGTCTGTTTAGCTTAAAAGTTATTATAAAATTATTATGAAAAATAATAATTTTTAAAATTAAATTAAAGCTGTTTGATATGTTGTTTAGTAAAATAAATTATATAAGCTTCATTAAATTACCATAAAGTATTTTTTAAAAAAATTACTATAAAAGGTATTCATATAATTTTTTATCACTTAATAAATCAAAACGGTCAAAAGATGAAGGAGAGAGGGAGATTTATTGAGAGAAATGTATTTTTTGAAAAGCTAATGTGTTTTTAAAATAAGATAAGAGAAAGTTCTTTTTTGTAACTTTTCTTTAAGTTTGTTTTTTTAAATTTTGTTTTTTAAAAAAAATTTAAGAGCTTTTTAAAATCTTATTTGATTTATGCTTTTAAGAAATAGATAAGTAGAAAAAAATAAAAGCCAAACAAGCACTAACTAATATAATTATAATTAAAAATAATGTGTAGGTGTATAAAAAAGATAAGTTTTTAAAAAAAAATTGCAAAAGGTGGATTTAATATTGTTGTCAATGTTAAGTTTATTCTCTAAAAAAATTGAACATTCGTAATTGATGTAAAAATAGTTTTTTAAAATTTGAAATATAGAAATTGTAAGGTGTTAGCATAGACTTAAATGGAGGGCTTAGAACAAATTAACTATTAATAAAAAATAGTGAAAAATGGATAAATAAAACGGTAATGGTAAAGTATATGGTAAGTAATATCATTGGAGTATAATCATAAAATATTGATGTATTTTTAAAATAAAAAATTATGTCTTTTCATATGAAAAGTTGTGATTATTTNAAAAAAAAAAGGGAAAAAGTTTTATGACAGTATCCTATATGTCCTATACACTTCAATTAATTGTTTTTTTTTTTATAGTTATGGTTTCTTCTTTCTTGTTACGTAGTGTCACATAGTAACCTCTTCTTTTCATAGTGCCAGTATTCCAATTTTAGAATTCAATTTTAAAATCTTAAATTTAAGGGTTAGGGTTTAAGATTTAAAATTTAGAAAGATGATCTTTGGACCTAAGTCTAATGTAAAAGTAGAGGTAGATTATTTATGGAGAATAAATTTAGATAGTGAAAGAGCGAACGAGGGCAGTAGAGGTAGCTTCTGGCATGCCCTTCTTCAACAGTCAAGTTTGTGATTATTTGTGGAGAATAGAGAAAAAAGTAATGCAGGTGAAAGAGATCTTTCCATGAATGTCTGGATTTATTTATATTTAGTGGGATTCTAAATATTATGTTGTATATTTTAAAATAAAAAATTATGTCTTTTCATATGAAAAGTTGTGATTATTTAAAAATCATATAAACAAAAAAGTTAAGTTATATAGTGTGATTATTGGATTGTAGATAATTTTTTTTATAAATAGTTATTCTTTTGGTAAAGTAACATGTTCAAAAAATATCTCTAAATCCAAAAATTATGAAACAATTGAAAAAATATTACAGTTTAAAAGTTTAGATATGAAAAATTATTTTTATCATATTATAACTCAAAGGTTATATCTTATGATATGAATGATTGTCTTTTTATAAAGTGATTATTGAAACAATATTTTTATTTGAGAATTATATCTTGTAATACACAGAGATATGTGTGAGGTGCTTGATGAAAAAGTTGTGTCCATAAGAAAAGACACTTGCAAGTATATATAAAAGATTTGCTGTCAATTATTATGACATATCAAGAGTAAGAGAAGTGTTATATTTTGAAAATAAGTATAAATAATTAACTTCACATCATCTAGCAAGGGAGTCTAAATTTCTTATAATTTATTTGCTGCAAAAAGTTATTTCCAAACTTAAATAATTTTGTAAACTTTCGAATGTATTTAGCGATATACTCTTATAAACTGTAAGATGAAATTAGATACTGACTTTATTGTATTCCTAAAACTATCGGTATAATTCCTCTTTACATATTGAGTGATGAAGACAAAATAAATCTTAAAACTAACATCTATTAAAAAACATGTTTTGAGGTCAATTTTACCAATTCCTATAAATACCAACTAAACCTTACTTGCATCAACATAAAATAGGATTCTTGCAAGACTTCTTGAATATAGCATAACATTTGATGTCAAACCATGATATTATTTGACTTCCCAAAAGTATAAAGAATCTTCTAGCTTAGGTTCAAATTGGTGCATGTGGCTCTTGTTAATGAAAACTTGAAAAGCATTGCTTTGATTATAATAAAGCTACGCCTCCTTGACCTTCAAGCTATTCGTCCTCGGCAGAAAGAAAAGAGAAAAAATATCTCATTCAAAACAGAAAAAATAAGCAACAATGAAGGAAAAGGAAAATAAGGCCAGCATGAGAAGAAAAACGTTAGCCTAAAGACATCCCATTCGGAAGCCCAAGAACACCTAACCCTAAAAGGCCCACTATCAAGCCGATAAATCTCTAAACCCAATTATCAATAAATTATAAAAAAGTGAAGTAACTTTTATGGTCATCATTTTAATATTTTTCCTCGCACGAGTAGAGACAATGAATTTACCACGCAACATGATCTTTATGTACAAAAATGATGGACTTATCTTAAATGCGGATCTACCAAGTAATATGAATTTCATGTATAGAGATGTTGAACTTTTCACTAGACATGAACTTTGCTCATAAACATAACAAACATATCATAAATGAGACAATGAATGGAGATAACGCTTTCTATAAATATCATGTTAATCATTCAATTTAAATCAATTAATAATAATTGGAGAAGCCATTATTTATTTATACACCTAAGGTGCTTCTAATTAAATGACGTGGAATTCACTTTTATCATTGTTTTAATAAGAACAATTTTAATCTCAAATTAAGAAATGATTTGGTAATGCAAATAGCTCTCTTAATTTGCTCAAACCTAAACCATGGCTCAAAAATTTTTTATCTGTAATAATATCTTTGAAAATTGAAAATCTAAAAATACAAGTTTGCATTCATTAAATACAGGATTAATACTCGATGCCATCTCTAACTCCCTCACAACTTTCTTTGTTTTTATCCCACTTTAACTTCATTATCTTCTTCTCCCTTTCTTCTTCTTCCATTAAAATTACGTTTGACAAAATTGTTCAACTTCAAAAAATTTTAAAATAATTTTTACTTATTTGGTTAACTATTAATAGTTTTTTAATATTTAAATTTTTAAAAAATTTTAATTTTACTTCGTTAACAAAGTGTTAACATTGGGTGAATTGATAATATATAACTTTTATATACCGTCGATGCATCCAAAATATATTCCTTGCAATGTTGCCTTGTGTTTATATAGGTCAAATCGCTTTAAACTCAGTTGCATGGTTGGTCCAACAAAAGAACCCTGTTTAGAACATGCCCTTGTCTGCACTTCAAATGGGCAGGACACATTAGCTGGTCTCTGTTAACCCTCATCCTCAAGCATCAGACTCAGTGGTTGGACATATAATTAGATTCTTAGTTACTTCGTTGCCCTTTTTCTGTTTTCAAAGATGCCGATTTTGTTCTTAAATATTTTCAATCAATAATTGTGTTGTACCATAAAGAAATATAACTTTTTCCTTTTACTAACCCTTTCAATATCCAATCTTGGATTAAAAATGGAATTGTAACCCAGTTCCCAGCCACAGCAGCTAGAAAATAATCAAAAATTTATAAGCATATACATGCGAAGAAGCCTTCCAGTAATCTATCTTGATTTGACTTCAGTTAGTTTGATATTAAAATAATTGAGTAAATCAGATTTTATATTGACCTAGGGCAAGGGCACCTATATATCTACTTTATCTTGTGGATTAATAATTTGGTGATCAATAATCATGTGAGGTCATGCAGCCTTACGTCCACTGAAAAATCAAAATGCTCGTGGCTCTTACCCGCATGCTTCACCCCAGCTTTTCAAAGCCAATGAGTGACGCAACGTGCCCCAATATCCCATTCTTTTTTAAAATTAGGTCACTTAGTTTAATATCCGGCAACATGTATAAATATTTTAGTAAAAAAGGTAAAAATCCATTCTTATTTCCTTGAATTAGGGTTTTGTTGACAATTGTATAAAACAGATAATATAGTTTTTCTTTTGTTTTTATGAGGACAAATGGATACTTAAATTCACATTTATATGGTGTGCAATGTATGAATGCATATGTTAACACAATTGTGTAAATTGAACATGCCCCGTGAATGAAAATTATATATCGTATTACATTATTATACGATTTAAATGTATGTGCTTGAGGACTTGGATTTCACATTTTATATTTTTATGCTACCATGATACTCTTACTACAATAGATATTAGTTAAATTTCAAAGAATGATAATTAATATT
The DNA here is from genome assembly GCF_000208745.1 of Theobroma cacao. Classification (NCBI taxonomy): domain Eukaryota; kingdom Viridiplantae; phylum Streptophyta; class Magnoliopsida; order Malvales; family Malvaceae; genus Theobroma; species Theobroma cacao. The sequence goes on from NC_030858.1 coordinate 31,202,435, forward strand.
ATATATTTTAAGAAGTATAATTTTTTTAAAAAAATTTAAATTATTCAAGAATATTTAAATAAATTCTTATATTTTTATTACGTTCAAAGTTGATTAACTGTTATTAGTCAAAATGATATTTGTCGTTTTTAATACTCACGTGGTGTTGATGTAATGTTGGTGTGGAGAATGAAATTGCCACGTGGTTAAGTTATCATGTGACATCAACATATTATGTCATTATTCATTCTAAAATGTTAACACGTCATATCAATATCATGAGATATAAAAAATAAATTTTATTTTGATTGATGATAATTAGTCAACAGTTAATCATAAAGGTATGTTTTACTCAAAATAAAATAATAAGGATTTTATTGAACGCAATAAAACAAATGAAGATTTATTTAAAATTTTCAAAATAGTATATATAAGAATTTTTTTAGGTATTATACCTTTTTTATATTTAAAGAAGTTAAGCACTTATTAATGTAATTAAGCAATTAATTTTTTGAATTCCTTGCAAAGAAATATTATCATTGTATATGAACATTTGCTATCAATGTCTATCAATTTTTGGGACTTCAAGAGTGAGTTAAGAGATGAATTTTTTGTCTCGTTAGATCATAACAAAGCATATAGGAGTTGAACGTTTTGCATAAGCATAATTTTTGGAATTTTGATAATCGAACAATTGATTGAATATATTTATTTTGTTGACAACTAAAATTTAAGAATTATCTTACTTGTCATGAAAATAGAAGTCCACGGTAGTATATTTATATGATATCCTTGTACCTTGTAATATATGAGATCTCAAGGTGAAGTTCAGCTTGATTAGGATTCACAATGGATAGGATACATGTTAATATTGTGATACTTGAACCCGAATTTGATTAATGTTTAATTATATAAATTCTATCCAAATCCGATAAAATTAACATTTAATATCTGACCATGATTATTAACTTGAAAAAAACTCAAGACTGAATCTGAAATAAAAAAATATTTTTTAAAAAAATTTGTGTATTTTTTAATAAAAATTAAATTAATTAAAGAATAAATTAAAGTTTAAAATTATTTTTTAAAAAGTTTAAATTAATATTAAGAAGAATTAATAAATTTTAGTAAGTATTACATTAATTATCTTCTAAAAAATTATTACATTAATTATAAATAATTTATAGAAAAAAATAATATATAAAACTAAAATTTAATATTAAAAATTATTATTCATAATTAAGTTCGATTAGTGGGCATTCAATGACTATTATTGCAACCTCTAATGGGTATAATAAGTTTACTATTAAACTCTATTTGAACCCAATTATAGATACTCTAATCCTACTTAATAAACTCAAGTATTGCAAGATATTTGATTATAAAATAGTTATTGTCATCTCTAAATTTACCAGATCATAGTGATATATGAACTTTAAATAAATAATAAATTAATGTTATTTTTTATACTAACATAAGGAAATGGAAGAACGTAGGATATTAATTATCATTCCCTTGCATCTAAAAAACTTATATCCAAAATGCTGCATATTCCATTTTATAATTTGGAAATAAAATAAACCTGTTGTGCATTTTCCACTGTTTGCTGCCTAATGAAAAAGAAAAATGGCGGTGAAAGAAAAAGTTAGTCAAGAAAGAGCCTACTAAAGTAATTAAAGAACATGAGGAAATGCTTTAAACATATTCATTTGGTTTCTTTAAAGGGTGTATTATGTATATGAGTAAATACTTTTTTGGAAAAAATATTATCCAAAACGAAAGAAAATGTCATTTTCTGGGAAAATACTTTTCCATAAAAAAGATAGCTCCTCTCAACAATTGTTTTCTTTCTTTGCTTTGTTTTTTTTTTTTTTTTTTGGTTTTGGAGAAACAAAAAACTCTTAAAATGAATTGATGTTTTACCGACTCAAAGATTTTTTGTTTCCTTCTTTTTCATAGAAGTGGGTTTTCAAGTTGAACTTGGGCAAAGGGACCACTTTGACCTAACAAGCACAATTCAATAATGTTAATAAACGCGAATCTTGTACTATATCAAAGGAAGCATAATCTTCTTCTTCTTCTTCCTTTTATTATTTCCCCACAAGCAAGGGCCGAGCCTTATCCCATAACCAGAAACGTATATGTACATCATTTAGACTGACTGACAACATGATCTTTGGAGCCACGGTCCAAAAACAAAGAAAATGTATTGTAACTTTATTTTTTATGATGCAATGACAAAGGGCATCTTTTTGGTGGTGTAGTGCCAATAGAACACATGATGAGGCAGCAATTCAGCCCCCCTTACTCTAGGATATGAGAGAGTAGGACCATTTTGGGAAAGGAGAAAGGGGACCAGAAGTTTTTAGTTGTTTTTCCCTCACTTGTGTGGCTCTCTGTCCCTTTGCTTTTTCTCTCTGCAAAGTGAACCCCTCATGGTGGTGTGGTGTTGGTCTCAATCAATAGGGTTGGAAAGACAAAAGTGCTATTGCTAGCTAGGGAGACCCATTATGGATGTGTATGTGAACTCCAATCAACCCCCATCTTCCTCATGCTCCTTTCTATACCAAATTTATTTTTCTTTTTGTGTTTTTTTTAATTAATATTAATTAAGTTCAACTCTTCTTTTTTTCCAATTTAAAAAAAAATAATTGATTTATCGTTTATCACAAGAATTGACCTCGTTTACGTATTATTCCGCTGGTGAGGAGGAATTTCTTGAAATTCAGGGCATTTGAGCATTTATTCTTCCCCGTCATTAATGTGCCGAAGATGATTAAAAAGCGAAACAGTTGCAGTTTTGTTCCCTTTCCAAATGTCTCCATGAAAATCCAAATTGCAGTGGCACTATCCAGACTGTCTTTGGGCTCTTTAAGGGCATGTAATTTATGAAGCTTATGGCTGTTACTACTTGTTTGGAAGTGCAATAAGTTAATACTTCATTTCTTTTTCTTCTTTTTTTTTTCTTTGATCTAATGCCTAAACTAGGCTAATCTCTTTTATCTTCAATGAAAACAAGATTTAGCTTTTTTATTTATTTTTTGATTTTATAAAGACAACTCAAATCTGATTCTTTAAACAAAATATATGCACATTTATCATTAAATAAAAAATACAATAAAATTTAATTCATCATTTTAAAGATAATTATTACTTTTTTTATTATCTAAGTCGAACTAGCTCAACTAGTTAGAACAAGAGAAAGTAAAGGAAAAACAATTGAAAAAGTAAGGCTAAATTAAATACAAGAAAGACTTCTTTTATTGTTACTAGTATTTATTTATTTATAAATAACACTAACAATTATATATAAAGTCTAAATATTTTTAGAGAATAAAGTTAATTGTTTATAAATAGAGGAATATCTATAATATATATAAAAGTAGAATGTTTTAATTTCTTTCAATTGAGCCTTCAATTTCTTTTAATTGGGTCTCCAATTGAATGATAAGTGTCATTTAATTAGAACCTTTCTATTTTTTTTTCACTTTTGGTCTATTGAAACAACGTCGTATTGATATTAGGCTTTTTACATTCCTGTTTGACTCTTCCTTATTTCTCTGGCATTTGACTCTTCCTTATTTCTCTGGCGTTTGACTCTTCCTTATTTCTCCGAGTTGGTTCCTTTTTTTGCTCGCCAATCAGCTTCCATCTCTTCCCCTGTCACGTTGGACTCACTCTCCTCTGTCGGTACTTCCTTTCTCTCTCTTCTCACTCAATTAGTTAAATGGTTTTTTGAGTAGCATCTCTTCTGTCCCCATTTCCTTTTTCTCATTATGTAGGCGGTTTTCATAAAAACAGCATCAATTTTCTCTCAAGTACTCTCTTTCTGATTCCTCCTTTGAATTTAGTGTTGAGAGATGTTTAATTTAATATGAAAATTTTTATTTTTATTTTCTGTGTACCTGTTGGTTGAATCTGCTGATTTTTTTTCTTCAAGGGAAGGGGGACTATTTTCCTGATTTGGGTTTCTTTGGGTAATTAGTTTGATTATTTAGAACAAATGAAATGATCTAGCTTTTTGTGCAAAATGAATCTAATTTTAGAACCCTTTAAAATCTTGATTAAGAACCATACTAATTAACCCATTCTAAGTGGATGTCACAGTTATTACATCCATGTGGTAACATCTGCATTGCCATCTTATTTTGAAAGTTAAACATATGATACCAGTATTTCATCTAATTTCTAAAAGGATCATATTTTTATTCTTTTATCTATTGCAAGAAGACACTAGGTAGAAATTGGTCAACTTTGATAATAAAGTTCGCCAACTAGAAACTCAATTTTGTGAAGCGCAATAAGCTGCAACAAATGCAAGAAACATAAGCATGTTTTTTGGTGCTTGCTTATGTAGACAAGCACATGCAAATCAATTCTGAATCTGACATTTAATGTGCAATTGTGTGTTTGAGCATAAAGTAGAAGAACTTGAACATGTAATGAAAGTATCGAAGAAAGAGCTTAAGGCTAAAAAGGTATAAATTTTTATTATTTTCTCTTTATATAATCACAATGTTAGATTGTTTGATATGAACTACTTGTACATTTCCTCTGATATACAAGATTTAAACTATTTTTTTGCAATGACTCCTTAAATAAGATTTGTTATATTATGCAATTAAAGATTCTTATGCCTTTAACCATTGTGTTGGTTGTACCAGCTTTCTTCGTTTCACCTTGAAGGCAATAGGTGTAGCTATTCTAGTGTGCAGTTTGATTGTTCTTATATGTTTAAATCAGGATGAAGTAAGGCATAGCTTCAAGCACACAGGAAGTATGTTAAAGTTTTATTGAATGAACATGGATGAGAGTTTAGTATCAGGCCATGGTATTAATGTCTCTCATCTTTAATGCTGCTAAATCTCTTTAAAGGGTTATTGAGTTGTTATTTACCAATATGATGGTCTTATTAGAACTTTTTTCGAAACTTAAAAAACCAAGTGGAATAGTTGTTGGAGAAGAATATGTCAAATGTTGGTTTTTTTTTTTATTAAATGCATCAAGAATTTTTATTCAAGGGCAATTTGAATGCTGTTATTAACTTAAAATACTACAATTTTATAGGCTTATGATTTGATTTGTTCATTTGTTTTCAAATTTCCTTTGCCCATTTGTTCCCTTCTTATCCGTTGCTTGCATTTTGATTAACACATACTTAACAAATAGCATTTAGTCTTGGTTAAGCACTTAACAATACAATATTCTCTTCCTCTCATTGTATACTTAAGAAATAACATTTAGTAAATGTCATCATTAAATTTTTAGCATTCTTTGATTTGATTTTATTTATTTCATTTAAAATTAATTGAAAACAATAATTTTTAATTTTTAATACTTAGAGGACATATTCATATCATACTTATTAGTTGCAATCTAATATTATTTATATCCTCTTATTTTGCATGAACCTAAATATATAGTATTTAATCATCTCTTTTATACATGAATGTTTAAAATACAATAAATATCCATCCAATTTATTAAACAATTTTTTTAATTCTTTGGTTTACCGTTATTTATTTCAGTAAAAAATACTTTAAAACAATAATTTTTTACTTTTAATAGTTAGAGGACAAATTCATATAAAATTTATTAATTGTAATCTAATATTATTTACTATTATACGTGAATGTTTAAATTTCAATAAATATCCATCAAATTTATTGAACAAAATAAAAAAATAAAAAATATATACTTATTTCTTAATATATATAGCACACAATCATCATTGAATAAATAAATACATTGAATTTATAAAACTTTTGCCATTCATTATATATAAAAGATAGATACTACTACAAATTTAACAATATTCTTCTCATTTTGTTATTTTTTACATCTTTGCTTTCAATGATCAGCTTCCCAACTATCATTAGCTGCTCTTCTGCTTGCTGGCCAGCTTTCGTTTCCTCTCTTGTCGAGTCGAACTCTTTTTACTGTGACGATACATAACGGAAAAAATTGCTTTTCTTTTTTTTTTTGGTAAGGAGAATGTTTATTTTCTTTTGGATCTATTTTTCGAGGTGCAAATAAATACGAAAACCTTGATAAAAAATTGAATTTTACTTTTTCATGCCCACCCAAAAAAATTTTTATTTCCCCAATTGGAGGGAAAAAAAAACTGTCAATAAGTAACAAACAATTGGCTTTAGATGATCCATTTGTAAGTAAAGTAAACTATGGGAGAATGATTGCATTGATCATCTTGTTTTTTTGTTGTTATTTACCATGAGTAATTAGAAAATAGGAGATTGCTGAGAGGGCCTAATGTATATTAAAGTAGGAATCAATCACAATCAAGCCGAATTTAGAACCTTGATTAACCATTAGCCAAGGGGAGTCACTATCAAAGGCACGATAACTCCAAACATGATATCTACCTTGATTGTTTTGCCTAACGATTCAAATTCGGCTACTGTTGTGGTAGAAAAAGGTACTATTAGAAATACTATTTATATCTTAACAACTGAGGACTTAATGCTAGAAGAACTACCAACGAAAAATAAAAATCATGTATGTTAATTATATTACTTTACAAATCTTTTATTCATTCAACTTAAAAGCTTATCAAAATTAGACGCTAAAATTTTTTTATCTTTACATGTATACAACAGGCCTAGTAGAAGCATCACAACAATAGAAACTAAACAAATGGGAAAAAGACATATCTCACAGTCGCCTAATAATGTGATAATTTTGTTTGACTAAAATAAAAACTTTTTTTTTTTTATAATTTGATTTGCTTATGGTGTTTCCTTTCGATTATTTATTATCTCTTTTACTTAAGAAACTGTTACTACTACATATACTACTAAAATAAATTTATCCTTTACCAACTTTCCAATGATTGAAATCAAAACAAATAATTATTTGCAGTTAATATCAATTTATATTTTTCTCTATAAACAATTTATCTTTTGAATATATCAAATTGAAATCTAATACAATATAATCTATATTTTCTATTTCCGTAGCGTAGTTACGGATACCATCATTGTTATTATAATGAAAGTAAAATATATATAAGAGACAATTAATGCCTTGATCATATATAATTGAAATTTTGTGATATTAAATCAATGTATTATTCAATACTTCATTCAATTCAATTAGGATTTTTATTTACAAATTTGATAAATCTTATTAATATTTATATTATAAAATATTTTTAATGAAAGTTATTAGATACAATTAGAATTCTTATATATTTAAAATTAAGTAAATTTTATTAATATTAATAATAAAAATATTTCAAATGAAAATTTAAATTTATAATGAATAAACATGACCATTTTTATCAATTTTCTAAATGTAAAGTTAATTATCTAGATATAAAAGACAATTAATGTCTCCATTATCATAAATGAAATTTTGTAATATTAATCTATAAACTATTAAATGTTTTTAGAAGTAATAAACTTTTTTTAATGAAATTAAAATTCTTATTTACAAATTTGATAAATCTTATTCATATATATTTTAATGAAAATTATTCGATGCAATTAAAACTCTTATGTATTTACAAAGTAGATAGATTTTATTATTATTAAGAATATAACATATTTAAAATAAAAATTTAAAATATAATATTTTTGTCAATAAAAAAGATTTATATATATCATATAGGAGTCTATATAATCTAAAATAAAAATATAAAAATTTGATTGAATATTATAAAAGAATAAAAAATTATTTATATTATTTAAAATAATTCAAAATTTTTTAAATATTATGACTTTTATTATCAATGAAAGCTTAAATATATAATTTTTTTCAGTTAAAAAGATACACATATTTTCTTTTCTACTTCTCCCAGTCAATACTATGTTTAAAATGAAAGAAAAAAGTGCCAAAATAAAAACACGTTGACTTGAATCAAAGTGGCCGAACGACGCGTGACGTTCTTCTTTTCCTTTTTGAAAGGAGACATTGGATGACTTTGAATTTAAATTAATTAAAAAGTGTAAATTTTTGTGCAAAATTTTAATTATATTGCTAATAATTGAAAACTAGTATTGCTAGAAAAGAGAAAGCAAAAGGAAATACAAAAAATATTATTTACTAATTTGGTAATAATTAAATATAATTTTAAAATTAATAAAATCTCATAACTAATTTAAATCATAATTTTGTAATTAAAAAAAGTTTTGGATAAAAGAAAGAAACGAGAGAATAAATAATTAACAAAGATACATTTGTCTTTTCATTTAAGATTAATTAGTAATTAATATTATTACCTTTTCCGTAAATGAATGTATTTTTTACCAAATTTAAAAAGCTAAAAGAATATATTTTTTAAAAAGATAAATATGTTTTCAATCAAATTTCATGGAGCTTTTGATTTTTCTTTTCTTTTTCTTTTTTTCTATTGACTACTGAGAAAAGGAAAGAACGCAACGGGAAAACTCAACTCGGCCGAGTCAAAGAAATTCAATCAAGATTTGACTAGGATTTTACTATTTACAGTTTCAGTAACATCATTTCACTGGCTTTGCTTTTCTTTCTTTTTACAACTTTCTCAGCCACCAAACGGAAAAACCCAAAAATTACTGCAAAGCAAAAGAAAGGAGGTGGGTATTTAGCATTATCCCCTCTGTTTTTTTTTTTATTCTCTCTTTGCCCTTTTCCTTTTTTTTTTCCTCTCTGAGTTATTAATGCCCTCCCTTCTCTGTCTCTGTCTCTGTCTGCTGTGACTCCTAATCAGATCATAATATTAGCATTTTCCCAACTCTTTCCCATTTTTTTCCTTCACTTTCCTCGCAGATTTTCTCTCTTCCCAAATACCTCTCTCCCTTCAATTCCCACCTCATTCTCAAATTGATTCTTTTCTTCTCAACTTTTTGCTACTTTCACTAAATAAAAGCTTTATTTTCTTCATAATTTCTTTAGATTAAGATTATTGAAATTTCCAAAGAGGTGTAAAAAGTGAAGTGAAATTGGGAACTAGTAAACTTCTCGTGATGGTAGAATCCCAATTTTTCGGATATTGGGTGGAATTTGAGAGGTTGAAGTTAGGGTTTAGTTCTGGTGAGAAGGAAAAGGTAAAGAGTTATTTGGATGGAAGGGTTTGGTTTTGAAAATGGATGACTTTATGTTAAACATTTCTTAAGTATTTTTTTTTTTTGGATTCCTTTAATTGTTGGGGATTTAGGGGGTCCTTTTTTTGGTTTAGTAAAGTGTAGTTTCGGTTATGTCAAGAACGGATAGGATGGCTTCCGATCTTAGCAGAACTGGCCCTGTCGAAAGAGACATCGAGCAGGTGATTTTTTTGGGTGATTTTGTTTGTATTTTAATCAGTGAATTTGATTTCTTTGTTTGTTGGATTGAATTTTTTGAGTTTTTTTTTTCTGATTATTGTTATAAGCGGCTGATTTGATGCTTTTTATTTGAGTATAGTTTTTCAGAGTATTGAGCATTTTAATGATCGTTGAGGGATGTGTATGAGTAAAAGCGTAGTTGTTGGAGCAAGTAGAAACAGATAGTGGCATTCTAGTTGTGGCTTAAGTAGGGTGAAGCCCTGTTAGCAACATCTTGATCCCCTTATTTTAATTGTAATTTGCTCTTGTAAAGCTTTTATTAGTATTGGACTCTTGAGGTGTGAGTAAAGAGGTGAAACCAGCTAATCTTAGTGTTGCATTGAGTGAATGATCTTAGAATTTGCTATATGAAGTCACCTAGTAGCTAAAACCACTCTTGTGACAATTGAATGGAAATACCAAGTACCATATGCTAGGAGAGGTGATTGTAGGCATTTTGTCATGCTATCACTTTACCTGCTGCACCCAAATCAAGACCCACCAATGCGATTGTGATACTTCTTCCTGGCTGATTTGTGTTATCTGTTTCACTATTCATAAATGATGAAGCTGGGAGTAATAAATATATTGAGCAGCCCCTATACTTAACTTTTAAATTCTTAACCCATATGTATGGCATGTATTGTTACATACAGTTGCATTTAAGATATGCTAACAACTCATGACTTGGCCTGGTTTTAAACAGGCCTCAATACTAAGTAATTGGATATCTTACCATAGAAAAATAAATGGGTACTGTCATATTTTGTCTGGCACATCTATATCTCCAGACCTTACTTGATGAGAATCCTTCATTCATCTCTGGATCCTTGGAATGTAAGTTGGAGGTAATCTTTATATGCATGTATGTCTAGTTCGATGTAAGTTGGAAAATAGATTGCTTAGATGCTGAGTGTTAGTGTGGGTGGTGCTTCAGTCAAGTTGGGAGGTACTCTGAATTTGTTTTTGGTCAAAGGGGATTGCCCCTGCTCTAGCTGGAATCTTGTCTGTGGTTCTATTTTATGCTTTATTATTACAGCCTTTTCCTTTTATGAAATCTCTGAAAGTCTTTTTATCAGTCTTTATGTTCTTCCATTATAATGAGTATTTTTCTGAATAATTTGATTGTGCAGTGAGTATTTTTCCTCTAATTTATCATTCTTCTACATGTAAATTGATCTTGGAGCTATAATTATGTTTCCTACCTGCAAATGTGCTAAATATGCCTAAGTTAGGTTATTGGATGCTCTTTACGACAGGCCATTACTGCTCTGAAGAAAGGAGCATACTTGCTGAAGTATGGAAGAAGAGGGAAGCCAAAATTTTGTCCCTTCCGCCTTTCAAATGTAAGTGTGCCCCATTTTCCAGTCACTTCCTTGAAACTTTTTAACATGTTTCTTTTAAAGTTTGTATCTGTTCGAGAGCATAATTTTCTTTGTTATCAATCAGCCTCTATTGAAGATGTGAGTAATGTTTTGTACATGATTTTCAAGCGAAGTACAAGCATGAGTGAAGTGGTTTTTAGCCATTGTAGGTAATGAAATATGGAATGACTAGTATTACATAGAGGAAAATCAAGTTTAAAGCTGCTGATAATAAGACTATTCATGGTGCAAATTTACGAAGTCCAAACTAATTATATTTGAATAGAAGTGAGCTTAATTCTGCATGGTAACCCTTTAATTTGTCTACAACTATTTGGTACTATTCCTTTGTCTTTGGCACTCTTGCTCAAGTACCTGTACTTTTTTTTTTTGCTCAAATACCTGTATTAGATAAAGGGAAATCAGGTTCAAAACTGCTGCTGAGCAGACTATTCTTATTTCTAACTGCCAACTTGGGAAATACAAACTATAAATACTTGAATAGGAATTAATTCTGCATGATAATGCATTACATTTGTTTATAACTATGTTCTGCTATTCCTATACCTTGATTACTCTTACTTTGGTGAGACCACAGTCCACTTGCCATCACTACAGATCATTTTTACTTGTTCTTGACCTGTTACAGTAGTGGTTCCTTCCTCCATTGAACATTGGAAAGCCCTTCCGTGTAAGATAATAAACGAAAGTTGAAACTAGAGATGCAATCACTTCCCTGTATATGTACACATATGATATTACATATCTTGTCAAAAGAATAAGCACCGTTTGGTTAAAATATTGGTCTACAAATGCCGGAAATATCCTATTTTGGATTGCAAATGCTTGAGAAGCATGCCTTTTTTAAGTTCAAAATTTATATGCTGGAATAATTTTCAAAGAGAAAATTATATTTAAACATGGAGAAAGTGAAATTCCAGTGCTCTATTTCCACCCTTTGACATTTATTCTGAATGAGCTAAATGGAGCTTTGAAATAAATCACGTCTAAACTGGTGGGTAATTAAGTATTTTCCATTTGAACAATGTTATTTGTAATGATTAATTATGCTTCTGTTTACTTGCTTTCCTCATATTTACATTTTGAGCAATTTGACAAGGAGAAGAACATAATCAATAGATAGAGAAAGCAAAATTCAATTTGCTCTACACCATGCTGAAGAATAAAAAAATGAAATTGATTTAACATGTAAGCTGAGTGATTAAAAAGAGTACTTATGGGTGTAAAATAAGTAGAAAAACTTATATTTTGGTTCAGTTTATCCTTGTGCTGCTGATTATTGAATTATTTTTTCCCACTACAAGTCCTAAATGGTTGATTGTTATTCTACTTTCAGGATGAGTCTGTTTTAATATGGTTCTCAGGGAAAGAGGAGAAACATCTTAAACTAAGTCACGTGTCTAGAATCATATCTGGGCAGCGCACTGTAAGTGGTTTTCTTTAGAGATGGCATATTTTCTGTGCCTACTTTGCCATGATTTGACAATACTTGGAGAGTTGATTACATGCCTGTAACATGTGATGGAAACATAAAAGAAATGTCTGCTTTGTCTGATTTTTTTAATCATTTCCTTATATCTTCCTTGGCACTACTACACGTACAAAGTTAATTTTAGTGTTCATCATTGATATTTTATGCATAGACAGTTATTTCTGTGAGGAAACTTGAACCACGATTGTGTAAACTTTATCCAAGCTGATGTGGAATTGACTACAATTGCATATTTTCATGAAATTCACAATCTTCTATGCTGAGGTAAAGTTAAGCAATAGAGTGGCTGAAGTGGGATCCTGGGAGGCAACCATTAGTGTACTTAAGTCAGGTGGTCTTTTTACAGGCTCACCTCAAACGTACATGTGTTTAGTGAGGAGGTGTTTCTCACTGTACACAAGATTAATCCTTGTTCACCAATTTTGGGTGATGTTGCAATTTAGTTGATCAATATAATTTTGTTTTTACTTCAATTTTTTGCTCGCTCATTGCATTACAACTGCACTTGGATCACTGTAGCAGCCTTACAATGATCCTTAACTTAAAACTATGATGTGGATGTGCATGTTCTTTGTTCCTTTTCGTCCAATTATCTGCTTGAGCATTGCAACTCCCATCGATTGTATTGATTCTGCCCATGGATCAGCATAGCAGAATCAGGACAATTCCTAATTTGAAATTGTGGTGCTTTAGTGGGTCATGTGTTTTTATAGATCTTTTCTCTGTGTACTTTTGTCACTGTAGTAGCTTCCATTTATTCTTTTGCGGTAGTCTAGTCTCTTATCATTCATGTCTTGCCTTGGTTATGCTGTGATGACTACATTAAAATTTTTTTACTTTTCTGCTAGTACTGATTAAAAATGGCCTATATTTTCTTCCAGCCTATTTTTCAAAGGTATCCTCGGCCTGAGAAAGAGTATCAGTCGTTTTCACTTATATATAATGACAGATCACTGGATTTGGTAAGAATATGCCTCTTTGAAACCATGACTTCTTGTTATGAGATTACTGTTGTATACCTCGTCTCCTGTGCCATATACAAACAGCTAAATGTTTTTTATTTTCTTAATAAAATCATTTACTAGATCTGCAAGGATAAAGATGAAGCCGAAGTCTGGTTTAGTGGTTTAAAAGCATTAATCTCTCGCAGCCACCAAAGAAAATGGAGAACAGAATCGAGAAGTGATGGCATTCCTTCTGAAGCAAATAGTCCGAGAACATACACACGAAGAAGTTCACCTTTGAATTCTCCATTTGGTAGTAATGATAGCTTGCAGAAGGTGTGGTTTCTATATTATCTACAGACTCTGCCTTCTAACACTACAACATTGTGAATTTAAGATGCTTTTTCTATATAAATTCAGGATGGTGATCACCTTCGCCTTCACAGTCCGTATGAAAGTCCTCCAAAGAATGGTCTTGATAAGGCATTTTCAGATGTAATATTATATGCTGTTCCTCCCAAGGGTTTCTTTCCTCCAGATTCTGCTAGTGGTTCAGTTCATTCTTTGTCTTCAGGAGGATCAGATAGTGTACATGGTCACATGAAGACAATGGCAATGGATGCTTTTAGGGTTAGTCTTTCTAGTGCAGTTAGCTCATCAAGCCAAGGGTCTGGTCATGATGATGGTGATGCCTTGGGCGATGTTTTCATTTGGGGTGAAGGCACTGGTGATGGTGTTTTGGGTGGTGGACTCCATAAAGTTGGCAGTTGTGGTCTCAAAATGGATTCTTTACTGCCTAAAGCTTTAGAATCTGCAGTTGTACTTGATGTACAGGATATTGCCTGTGGTGGTCGACATGCTGCCTTGGTAACCAAGCAGGGGGAGGTTTTCTCCTGGGGAGAGGAATCTGGAGGCCGGCTTGGGCATGGTGTAGACTCTGACGTTTTGCATCCAAAGCTTATTGATGCCCTTAGTAATACTAACATTGAACGTGTAGCATGTGGTGAGTACCATACTTGTGCTGTCACACTTTCTGGTGATTTGTACACATGGGGTGATGGCACTTATAATTTTGGTCTTCTTGGTCATGGAAATGAAGTGAGTCATTGGGTACCAAAACGAGTGAATGGGCCCTTGGAGGGGATACATGTCTCATCAATCTCTTGTGGCCCCTGGCATACAGCTGTCGTAACTTCTGCAGGTCAATTATTTACCTTTGGAGATGGCACGTTTGGTGTTTTGGGTCATGGAGATCGGAATAGTGTCTCAATACCCAGGGAAGTGGAATCCCTAAAGGGGCTCCGCACTGTGCGAGCAGCTTGTGGAGTGTGGCATACTGCTGCAGTTGTGGAAGTCATGGTTGGAAATTCAAGTTCTAGCAACTGTTCCTCAGGGAAGCTATTTACATGGGGAGATGGGGATAAAGGTCGACTTGGCCATGGGGATAAGGAAGCAAAACTTGTTCCTACTTGCGTTGCTGCTCTTGTGGAACCAAACTTTTGTCAAGTTGCCTGTGGACACAGTCTGACAGTTGCCCTTACAACATCAGGGAATGTCTACACTATGGGAAGTCCTGTTTATGGCCAGCTGGGAAATCCACAAGCTGATGGAAAGGTTCCTATCCATGTTGAAGGAAAGCTTTCCAAGAGTTTTGTTGAGGAGATTTCTTGTGGTGCTTATCATGTTGCAGTTTTGACTTCCAAAACTGAAGTTTATACTTGGGGGAAGGGAGCAAACGGTAGATTGGGTCATGGGGATTCTGATGACAGAAACTCCCCAACTTTGGTAGAAGCTCTGAAAGACAAGCAAGTCAAAAGTTTTGCCTGTGGCACTAACTTCACTGCAGCAATCTGTCTCCATAAATGGGTTTCGGGTGTTGATCAGTCCATGTGTTCTGGTTGTCGCCTCCCATTTAATTTCAAAAGAAAACGTCACAATTGTTATAACTGTGGACTAGTCTTTTGTCATGCATGCAGCAGTAAGAAGTGTCTTAAGGCTTCCATGGCTCCAAATCCCAACAAACCTTATCGTGTCTGTGACAATTGTTTTAATAAACTGAGGAAAGCCATTGAAACTGACGCATCATCTCAATCTTCTGTGAGTAGAAGAGGAAGCATAAATCACGGGACTTGTGAATTTGTTGATAAAGATGATAAGTTGGATTCCAGATCTCGTGCACAACTTGCTAGATTTTCATCAATGGAATCTTTGAAGCAAGGGGAAAGCCGATCAAAGAGAAACAAGAAACTAGAATTTAATAGTAGTCGTGTCTCACCAGTTCCGAATGGAGGCTCCCAATGGGGAGCACTTAATATTTCTAAATCTTTTAATCCGGTATTTGGATCATCAAAGAAATTTTTTTCAGCTTCTGTTCCTGGATCAAGAATCGTTTCTCGTGCAACATCACCAATATCAAGACGGCCTAGCCCTCCTCGTTCAACAACACCAACCCCAACTCTTGGAGGCCTCACCTCCCCTAAAATAGTTGTCGATGATGCTAAGAGGACCAATGATAGCCTTAGTCAAGAGGTTGTTAGATTAAGAGCACAGGTAATTTGTCTTTCCACTTCTCAATATTCTTGTGGAGATTTATCATTAATTTTTGTAGCTAAGGTCCCCTTTGATTGTTGTTCTTGCACCTAACATTTTCCTATTTAGTTTTGCTTCCTAAGTATTGCTAAAATGCAAAAGCTAAAGTTAAAAAAAAAATCATCATTGATTAGAAATGATCAAACGATTAAAATGTGGCTGCAATTCTAATATAATTATCCTGAATAAAAGTTAAAATAAGATCATAAATTTTGATGTCCAAAAAAGCTTACATTTTTAAGTTTTAATTCTTAAAGAAAACTTTTTGCTTCTATATTCAGACACATTTTTTAGTTTTTGCTTCCAAAAGCAAAAGCAAGTAGCAAAGATACAGCCAAATAATACCTAAGTAAATTGCATTGTCTTACTTTGTTATACATTTCTGTAGTTAAGATGAAGGAAACTTTACCAAAAATTTGAACAAATGGTATTACATTAGTGAACTTTGAGAGTGGTCAGATCTTGAGAACCTTTATCTCTTGGTCTTTTCCTTGGTCTGACTGATATGTTTATTGGGTATTATTGTTAATTCATGATGCGTAGGTAACAATTGAGAATGCATTATAGATTTCTGTTCAAAGTGAGTGCAAAGTATACATCAAAACTGGTGCTTCTGCAGTGCAATTTAATAAATTCTGAGTTCTGTCAAAACAGTGGTCAATATATGGCTTCCCATGTTAAAGCCTAAAGATTTCTGTCAGGCAATATGCTAACAGATGAGTTTAGTGAAGGAGAAAAATCAAAGATGCTAAAAATGGGCTGGCAAGCTATATGCTAAGCTTTAATTTCAGCAGGATATTTTACAGCTTGGAAGATAATTCTTGTCTCCTTTTTTCTGCAAGCTTGCTTTACTTGCTTGATAGGTTATTCAGGGTTTGTGCATTATTCCTCACCATTGTTTATCTCTCAGGTGGAGAATCTTACACGTAAAGCACAGCTTCAAGAAGTTGAGTTGGAAAGAACTACCAAACAGCTGAAGGAGGCAATAACAATTGCAGAGGAGGAGACTGCAAAATGCAAAGCAGCAAAGGAAGTCATCAAGTCACTTACTGCCCAAGTAAGTTGAATTTATGTTTGTTTGGGGTCCATGGATATCTATTTAAATAAAACTTTAGCCGTATAGCTCTGCATAGCAATGTGTATGAGCATCATTACTTTGAAGTATAATTTTTTGTCTTTGTTGTTGTCTTACTATTTTAAGTCATTTTTTTCAGTTTTTGTACTCTGGTTACCTGTTATTTATGTCTGAGGCTCTTTGCTTACCTTTGGGTAATGAACTGACCATGTGACAAGATCATAAGAATGCTCAAGTTCAATTGTACTCCACTTTTGGTGGATTCTTGATGTAGAACTAGTAGGAAAAAGAGATGAATATAGAAATCTAGAGGAAAATCAGAGATAGGCAGAAGCTATTAGGGAGCAATAGAAGGAATCGGGGGGAAAACAGAACTGAGGGAGAAAATTGTAAAGAATCAATAGAGGGAGAGAAAATCTCAAGTATATATTCTCAAAAAAAAAAAAAGGATTGCAAATGTTTATCATCCAAAACCTAATCAAAACTAAAAGCTCTCTTGAGCTTTGATAACAAATTGATGTAGAAGGGAAAAGAGAGAGAATATAGAAATCTAGAGGGAAAATTAGAAACAAGCAGAAGTGATTAGGGAGGAACAGAGGAAATCAGGGTAGAAACAGAAAAACTAGGAGAGAAAATCAGAACGAATCAATAGAGGAAGAAAATCTAAATAATTAATATATCAAATTCTAAAATATTCATCAAACAAAATCTAATTGAAACTAAAATAACATACGTATTTATACTAAACTAAAAATCCTAGTGAAATGCAAAATACAAAATATAGCCCTAAAACTCTAATACTTGGAAAAGAAGTAAAATACTAATTAATAGAAGATAAGCTAAATAATCTAAAATAGCCTAAATATATGTAAAGGTTACAATTAAACCCATAAAATCTTAACTAACGTCTTAGATAACTTAATCTCTCATCTAGCATATTTCCTTCAATCTTTTTTTCTGGTTAAACAGATAGCTGGACTGTTCTGCCCTTATAAATATATAAAATTAACTTTCAGAATTTAGTTCTGATAGAATCCCTTCTGGTTCCTCTCTTCACCTCTCACTTGTTTATCTCTAAGAAGTTGGAATCACACAGGGTTTTTACTGGATAGCAGATGGAAGCATAATGCTAAACTACTGCTCATATAGATTCTGGATGTATATCTTTTAGTTGCATGTTAAATGCCTTTGCAATAAAAGTATTATTTATGATACATAATGTTATCAGTGCAATAAATTGTTGTTTCTGCCTAATCTCTAGAACTCAACGTATCACTAGAGTCAGTTTAGTTGTTAGTTGCACTTCCAATACTTCATGTCTCTCTACTGATTTAGATGATATATGATATGCTGGACAGTTGAAGGATATGGCTGAAAGACTGCCTGTAGGCGCTGCACGGAACATCAAGTCGCCTTCATTTACTTCATTTGGCTCCAGCCCTGCTTCAAATGATGTCTCTAATGTTTCAATTGACAGAATGAATGGTCAAATAGTGTGCCAAGAACCAGATTCAAATGTATCAAGCAGCCAGTTGCTTTCTAATGGTTCTAACACTGCTAGTAATCGTAGTTTGGGCCATAACAAACAAGGCCATATTGAACCAGCAACTAAAAGTGGAGGCAGAATAAAAGAAGGTGAATCTCGAAATGAGAATGAATGGGTTGAGCAAGATGAACCTGGTGTGTATATAACACTTACCTCACTACCAGGAGGTGCCAAGGATCTCAAGCGAGTTCGCTTCAGGTATGTTATGCATTTCTCTGTCTGGCAATTCTAAATTGTGTTGACAAGCTATCCCAAATAACAGGGACTTGAGAATGATTTGGTGGAGAGGACATTCCTGTTTGTAGTAAGCAAAATCAAGTAAGATGATAATAATATGGGAATTAAAAGTGTTATTAAACTGCTCAAGTTAGCCTGATGTCAGGATGGGCTTGGCATTGTCAAAACTTGCGAAAATCAACTGATGCCCAAGTTTGGCTTCGACAAACAGCCAAATTATCATAAGCTTTGAATTGTATACAAAAATGCATCCCAAAGTGCCAATCTTGTAACCTGTGTTTTTGCTCCTACACTAAGTTGTAATCAGACCACAAGCATGGGAACTCAATTAGGTGAAGAAGCATGTTCAGTCTAATTTGAACCTCCCACGCCATCACATACTTCATGTGCTTGATTTAAGCACGTCTGTTTAGCCTACCTTTGATTGGTGTAACAGTCCAATATTTTATCTTACTTGACTCTTAGAGATGAATTTAGTCATGTTTATTGCTGAAGAGAAATTAAACTGTTTTTGAAACTATGATGCAGTCGGAAGCGGTTTAGTGAGAAACAAGCAGAACAATGGTGGGCAGAGAACAGAGCAAGAGTATATGAGCAATACAATGTCCGCATGATTGACAAGTCTAGTGTTGGTGTTGGGAGTGAGGACTTGGGTCATTAACACAGTGAAATAACCATTATGTAAATGTAATAGTCCTTTTAAGATTTCAATCCCAATTATTGGGATCCAATTGATCAATTATATTCGGCTTCCCGTTGTTCCATCAAGAGTTGAGGGAAGCAGAAATGGTATTAGTGAGATAACTAGAGAGGTTTGATTGGGTTTTCTTTTATTTTGGCCCCTTTGATATTTTTCCCACTTGATTTTACTTCATTTTTTTCCCTATATGTACCTTGTGTGGGGGGATTGAGGGTGACAAGTGTAAATTCTTAGTAGGTTGCTGGCTCTTGTTGAAGGCAGCAATCATGTAAATTCATAAGCAAATGAAATCTGCAGGAAAAAGGTTTTCCATTTTTCGTTTGATTTTTATATTTTCAGTTCATTTCTTTGTCAATCAGGTGAATGCACCAGGCTGACGAGACACTGAAGTGGGGGTGTGCATACTTAAGACCGCCTGGAGAGAGCATTAGATTTAACCAAAGTCTGAGAATACTTTTGACCATTTTACCAAAAAAAAAAAATTCATTTGAGTCTAATTCTCACTACTTGTAATTCTCCTTGAAGCCTAGCAACAAACAAGACTTCTTCATTGCATGCGGATTTCCATTTGAATTAAGAAGGCAAAACATCCATCCAACTTTGCTGTTTATGATGCTATGGCGAATTTGCATGCATGGCATTGGCAGCTGATCTCCATAAGGTGCAAACTGCATTGAAATGAATGTAATCGACTATGCTGTTCTCTAGTAGTTATGCTATATCATCTGCTATAAATCCTCAGGTAGACTTGTCCCAGTCCGCCATCATCACACAATTCTTCCAAGCTTTGAATATATAGTTATATAGTCTATGAATTTCTAGGTAACCAACAAAGAATGTATTGAATCAGCAGACGAGAACTCTGAAATAATAGAATAATACCATACAAGGGTAATAAGACAAGACTAGTTGCCTCAAAAGCTGACCGTATAGATAATTTTTTTCCTTCATTTCCTACGTATGATAAATGTCAGAACTTGAACTAAAAAACAAAAAACATATGTAGGGCACAAAAGAAGCTGATCAGAACATAACCTGCTTGCAGCTAAAGAAGAGCTAGCAACTCACAGTTGTGAGACCTCTCCTTTTGCCAGCCTTCATCATTTTTATTTTACCCACATTAAACGGCGACGTCTGCTTAACCTATTTCTTTTCAAAAACGTACTTCCCTTCTCCCTTCCTCTGTCAAACGTCTCCCCCCTCCTTCCTTAACCACACTCACCTTTTGTTTTCCCCTAAGTAAAGCAGAAATCATTTTATTGATAAATTCTGCCAAAATTTCCTCAAACTTCATTTTTCTTGTGTAGTTTTAAGCAGCGGTATAAGCCCACTTCTAAATTTAACAAAATGCCCCAGTAACAGTCCCGTAAGGTAGTGAAAACTACTCTTTATGGCTTCGAAACTGATTCGAATCGCATCCTACCAAGCGGAAAGCCAGCAAGAACTCTCTCTAAGGCAAGCTTTTGATCTTCTCGAATCAAAACTAAGACCCCCATTTCCGCTAACAATCCCAAACCCCCAAGAATACACTCAACTTAATCAAGCTATAATTTATGGTGTTTTAATCGAACCCCATTTCGCCAAAATCCATATTAAGCACTTACATGCTATTGTTGTTGATGGGTATAAGCTGTTTTTAACTTTACTAGTCGGAATTGTTAATGAATTGTATGGAAAGTTTGTTGATTCAGTTAAAGATCAGTTAATTTGGGTTACTAGAGAAATGATTGATGTTTCCGCGGTAGGCATTGATGGTTTGTTAGTGTGCTTGTTGAGGCAAATTATTGGTGGTGATTTTAGTGATGGGAATCTTTGGTTATGTTTCGAGTTAGTGAGTGTTTGTTTAAGTAAATGGGATTGTTTGTTAGAAGAAGAGCCTTTAGTTTTGACTAGTGCACTTTATACATTTCTTCGTTTATTATCGGATCATTGTAGGTTATCGAGTAATCTGGAACTAGGGGTATTGAGGCAATTGGAGATTGAGTTTTGTGTCAGAATGTTAAGGGAGCAGTTTCACCTTTGTTTGAAGATAGGGAGGGATCTTGTTCGATTATTACAAGATCTAGTTCATGTACCTGAATTTAGAACTATATGGAAGGATTTGGTTTTGAATCCAAGTGAGTTTAGAACTGCTGGGTTCTCGGATATCTCTCAGCTGTATTGCACAAGAACTTCCAGTCGGTATTTCTTACTACGGATCACTCCTGAAATGGAAACACACTTGCGGTTTTTACTCACACATGTGATGCTAGGGAGCCAGAAACGATACCAGACATGGTTTGCAAAGAAATTTCTTTTAGGGCCAGAGAGAGAGAGTCTTGTTGTTGATATTGTCCGGTTTCTATGTTGTGCACACCACCCGTCTAATGAAATTATTCAGTCAAACATTATTCCCAGATGGGCTGTTATCGGTTGGCTACTAAAATGTTGTAGGAAGAACTATATTGAAGCTAATGGGAAGCTGGCACTGTTTTATGATTGGCTCTTTTTCAATGAAAAAGTGGACAATATTATGAATATTGAGCCTGCAATGCTATTGATGGTATGCTCCTTGCCTAATTATATTGACTTCACTCACTCCCTTCTTGAGTTTTTGCTTCTTCTTGTGGATAACTATGATTTGGACCACAAAGATATTTTAATTAGGGGTGTATCATCAGCATTTCATACAGTTGTTCAGAAAGGAGTGGTACATTCGTTGGATGTTCTCACCCATTGTGATGGACTTTCTCCTTCTATTAGACAAAGGCTTCAGAAGTTATTGTTTCAATAAACTGAGGAAAGCAGTTCAAACTGATGCCTCGTCTCAATCTTCTGTGAGTCGAAGAGGAGGAATGAATCATGAGACTAGTGAATTTGTTGATAAAGATAACAAGTCGGATTCCAGCTTTCATCTCAACTTGCTAGATTTTCATCAATGGAATCATTGAAGCAAAGGGAAAGCCAATCAAAGAGAAACAAGAAGCTAGAATTTAGTAGTAGTTGTGTCTCACCACTTCCAAATGAAGGCTCCCAATGGGGAGAACTTGTTATTTCTAAATCTTTTAATCTGGTATATGGATCATCCAAGAAATTTTTCTCAGCTTCTGTTCCTGGATCAAGAATTGTTTCTTGTGCAACATCACTAATATCAGGAGTCAAGACGGCCTAGCCCTCCTCGTTCAACAACACTCACCCCAACCCTTGGAGGTCTCACCTCCACTCAAATAGTTATGGATGATGCTAAGAGGACCAATGATAGCCTTACTCAAGAGGTTGTCAGATTGAGATCATAAGTATTTTGTCTTTCTTTCTTCTCAATACTCTTGTGGAATCTTTTTATTTATTTTTCACTGAGGTTCCCATTGATTGTTTTTCTTGCACCTTGCATTCTCCTATTTAATTTTTTGCTTACGAAGAATTGCTAAAATGCAAAAGCAAAATCATAATTGGTTAAAAATGAACAAATGCTTAAAATGCAGCAGCAATTTTAACATAAATATTCTGATAAAAGTAAGAATAAGATCATAAATTTTGTTTTCCAAAAGAGTTTACTTTTTTAATTGTTAAATCTTGAAGAAAATTTTTGCTTTTATACTCAAACGCATTTTTTTTTGTTTCCAAAGCAACAAGCAAGTAGTGAAAATTCAGCCAAATAATTCCTAAACAAATTGTGTTGTCTTATATCGTTTTACCAAAACTGAATGCATACTATTTTGTGAGTGAACTTTGAGAGTGATCAGATCTTGAGAACATATTACTCTTGGTCTGGCTGATAGGCTTATTGGATATTATAGTTAATCCATGATGCCTAGATAACAAATGGGCATGAATTATAAATTTCTGTCCCAAGTGAGTGCATAAATGCATCAAAATTGGCACTTCTGCAATGCAATGTAATAAATTTAAGTTCTTTCAAAACAATGGTCAAGATATGGTTTCTTCCTAAAACAATACAATATGTTAATGGATGAGGTCAGTGACGGAGAAAAATCAAAGAGCTAAATATGGGCTGGCAAGCTAGATCCTAAACTTTAATTTGAGCAGAATATTTTACAGTTTAGAAGATAATTCTTGTTTACTTTTTCCAGCAAGCTTGTTTAACTTGCTTGATAGGATATTCAGTGTTTTGCATTATGCCTCACCAATTGTTATCTCTCAGGTGAAGAATCTTAGACATAAAGCACAGCTTCAAGGAGTTGAGCAGGAAAGAACAACCAAACAGCTGAAGGAGGTGATGGCAATTGCAGAGGTGGAGACAGCAAAATGCAAAGCAAGTCATCAAGACACTACTGCCCAAGTAAGATGGATTTATGTTTGTTTGTGGTCCATTGATATCTATTTTAATAAAATGTTTGCCCTATATCTCTGCATGGCAATGTTTATGAGTAATCATTGTTTGAACAATAATTTTTTGTCCACTCTTGTTGTCTTTGCTATATTAAGTCATTTCCCCCAGTTTTTGCACTCTGGTTACCTTTATTTATGGCTGAAGCTCTTTTCTCTCATTCAATTAACAAATTGAGGATGTGACAAGATCAGAAGAATGCTCAAGTTCAATTATACTCCACTTTTGGTCGATTCTTTTTCCTTCTTTTCTGGTTAAACAGATAGCTGGCCTGTTCTGCCCCTATAAACCAAAACAAAATTGGGCTTCTTAATTAACCACAAGAAGCATAAGGCCTATTATTTCTTTTTTTCTTTTCTCTTTGATTATTTTAGGTTTTGGAATTTGTGGGGGATTTCTTTGTTTACAACTTTTTGGTTACAACATGTATTTATGTCAGCAAAAAAGAAAAGAAGCTGTTTGTTGAGAGAAATTCTTTAAGCAGAGAATGGAGGCTTGTTGTTAAACCAAGGATTATCATCTTTTGGAGGTGGAGAAAAATAAAATTATATGATGCCGAGGAATTGGAAAAAGCAATGGACAACTTGAACCGAGTAGGATTCTAGGATAGGGAGGCTTTGGGACAATTTACAAGGGAATGTTAGATGATGGTAGGATAGTTGCTATTAAGAGGTCTAAAGCAATAGACAAATCCCAGATCCAACAGTTCATAAACGAAGTTGTTATTCTTTCTCAAATCAATTATAGAAACATTGTGAACTTACTAGGTTGTTGTTCACAGACTGAATTTACTTTTACTAGTGTACCAGTTCTTACCATAGGGTACCCTTTTTCACCAGACTTACAAGCAAGATAATGAAACCTCGCTTTTGTTGCTGAAGCAGTAGCCTAAATGCATTCTGCAGCCTCAATTGCCATCTTTCATTGTGACACTAAATCTTCCACATTCTCCTAGATGACAAAACGCAGTGTCAAGGTTTCTGATTTGAGACTATAAAATCAATTCCGGATGGTAAAACTTGACCACACTTGTGCAAGCAATATTATGATACTTGAATCTGAAGTACTTCATATCAAGTCAATTCATGGAGAAAAGTGATGTTTATAGCTTTGGGGTTGTGCTTTCTGATCTCTTAACAGGGTAGAAGCCAGTCTCTTTAACCCGTGCTGAAGAAGAAAGAAGCCTTGTTGCATACTTCATATAGTCCATAAAAGAGAACAAGTTGCTTCAGAGTTCAGATATCCAAGTTGCTAATGGAGCTACCCAAGAGGATATATATGCTGTTGCTTGTCTTGCGATTAGATGCTTGAGATTGAAAAGCAAGAGAGGGCCTATAATGAAGGTGGCAACGGAGCTTGAAGGATTGAGAAATCCACATGGATGCCTAGAAATCCATGACCAGATCCAGTTAGTAAGTGATGAAATATTAGTCCATACCGGTGTTGAAGTTGGAGAAGAATCTATCTCCATGAATTGAGATTCTGTTTGCGTGTAAGTTATATGCCTGATGGATTAAGTTAAGAGGAAGATAAGTTAGTATTGTGATCACGAGAAGAGTTGAAACAGTGACTTTGACTTAATTATGCAGACAGTGATTGTACTTTTATTTCTGTCCAATAGAGTAAAAATGAAGGAAGTAGTTGATTTTGGAGAAAATAAATGTTGAAACAAAAAAAAAAAAAAAAAAAAAACCAAACGAGAAGAAAGCGGACTTGGCTTGAACTATTGCAACCCAAACCATATTATCTTCTTCATTACCAATTTACGAAAATAGAGGGCACATCTAACGACAGAGTTACCCTTTGATCTAGCATAAGCTAATATCTTATTTCTCATTAGTTTCATCGTGTTGATTTTCAACAGTTATGCCTAAAGCCGCTAAATCAAAATAATGAAAGCAGCCTGGGGGGAGCTGATCTTTAAGAATCTAGATGATAATTTCTTTGTTGCAACTTTGCAAAAAGGACAACATATATGTCTAAAATAGCAATTGAAGCCATGATTTAATTCTCAACTTAAGTTTAACTAACCTTTTTGAACATGCTAGAATGGCATATTGTAGATATTTGATTTTGATTATTAATATATTATTTTTTTTAAAGCGTAAGTATAATGTTATACAGAAAGTAATGAGAATAAACTGAACAAATTATATCACATGAATAGTAGTGAAAGTAACTTAGAATAAGTGGTAGGATTTAGAGGCTAATTTCATTTTGAAATGTTTTGGAAAGCTTACTTTGGTAGTTTAGATATGGAGATAACTAGGAGATTTTCTCTTAATATTTTCTTGAAGTGCAATTACTTTTCTCTATTACCTTTTATGTTTCTCCTTTTTACTCAAGAACAAATCTCATTACACCATTAGTGATCATGCTTAAAAATGCTCACTACTTTAATGGCCACATAATGAGATCTTAGTAAGTGTCACTATATTAAAACTTTTTTGAGTAACTGTTATTTATTATATACATTAAAATTTTTCTCAATATTATTACTAATTATATGAATTAAAATCTATTTTTGAGTAAATGTTTCTTTTTGCTATGTATATAATTTTGACAATTCACTTTGTAAGATAAAAATTCTTTTTCAAATTTTCTTCTACTTAGCCCTTTCCTACCTTATTCTCAGACATAAAGACAAAAATTCTAAGAATAAACATCCTTTCCCTATTTAAGCACATCATCAAAGTTCATGCATTTCACGCACATAACAATATAGTCATTCCATG
The DNA here is from genome assembly GCF_000208745.1 of Theobroma cacao. NCBI lineage: Eukaryota > Viridiplantae > Streptophyta > Magnoliopsida > Malvales > Malvaceae > Theobroma > Theobroma cacao. The sequence goes on from NC_030858.1 coordinate 31,228,743, forward strand.
TCAGCAGAATCCAAATCTAGAGAGAAGATAGATTCTTCTTCAACTTCGATAACAGTATGCTCTGATATTTCATCACTTATTAATTGGGCTTGTTCATGGATATCTAGGCATCTATGTGACTGTCTCAAACCTTCAAGCGCCATTGACACCTCCTTCATTGTAGGCCTCTTCTTGCTATTCAATCTCAAGCATCTAATTGCAAGGCATGCAACAGCATAAATATCCTCTTTGGTAGCTTCTTTAGCGATTTGGTCGTCTAAAATCTGTAGCAACTTGTTCTCTTTTGTCGATGCGATGAAGTATGCGACGAGGTTTCTTTCTTCCTCAGCTCGGGCAAAAGAGACTGGTTTCTCCCCTGTCAGGAGCTCAATAAGCACAACCCCAAAGCTATAAACATCACTTTTCTCTGTGAATTGGCTTGACTGGAAGTATTCTGGATCCAAATATCCAAATGTTCCTTGTACGAGCGTGGTCAAGTGAGTTTTATCATCAGGAATTGGTTTTGAAGTCCCGAAATCAGACACTTTGGCATTATATTTATCGTCCAGGAGGATGTTGGAAGATTTAATATCACGATGAAAGATGGGAATCGAAGCTGCAGAATGCATGTAGGCTACCGCTTCGGCCACTTCACAGGCAATTCTCAAACGATTTTCCCAGGAAAGCGAGGACTCGTTGTCTTGTTCATGAATATGGTGAAAAAGGGTGCCATTTGGTATGAACTCGTACACTAGAATAGGAAACTCAGTCTCTAAACAACAACCCAGTAACTTGACGATGTTCCGATGATTGATTTGGGAAAGAATGACAACTTCATTTATAAACTGCTGGATCTGGGACTTGTCTATTACTTTAGACCTTTTAATAGCAACGATTCTACCATCATGTAACATTCCTTTGTAAACCGTCCCAAAGCCTCCCTGTCCCAGAATCCTGCTCTGGTTGAAGTTGTCCGTCGCTTTCTGAAGCTCCTCGGCAGCAAATATTTTTGATTTTTCTCCACCCCCGAAACATGACAGTCCTTGGTTTAACAACAAGCCTCCGTTCTGCTTAAAGAATTTCTCTCTACGGATTCTGTCCTTTCTTTTTCGTAGTCGTAAATACATGTTGTAACCAATAAGTGCTAGACAAAGAAACCCCGTACCAATACTAACACCTGAAGCGAAGCAAGGAAGAGAAAAAAAAAAAAAACCCTTAATTATGCTTTTTATGGTTAGATAATTTAATTAAAAAGTTCTTGTTGCTAATTAATTCAATATTGTTGTACTCATTTAACTAAATTAGCAAGTGAGTATATATATATTTTCTAATACATACAATGCTATGAATTTTAGATTGAAGCATTATTTATTTATTTATAATAGCGGCAAAGGTTTTTTTATTTTTTTTGGCCAAGATGAACATTGTTTAGTAATAGCAAAATCCTAGTTTTTTATAAATTTTTAAAAATTAGTAAAATTCTAGATTTTTTGGATAGTTAAATTTGATTAGAATTTTCCTAGTTTAAGCAAATAAATAAATGATTAATTAAATAACTAACTTAAAAATTAGAATTTTAAAATACCATTTAATGGTGTATGCTAACATGCAAAGAGAGAAACTCAATTTTTAATTATTTTTAAAAAAATTAAATTCTGATAATAGCTATTGAAAAATCCTTATGTCAAAAATACTTTTCGTTACAACTCCAATCCAATCAAAACGGGTTTAGAGGAGATTATAATATAAAAAATTTTCTAAAAGAATTTATCAATTTTAATGATTTTTACATGAAATATATTTCAATTAAAAATTATGATAAATTCTTTTCAATATTCAAATACATGTCATCGATGCACTTAGACATTTGATTCAAAATTTTCTTTCAATAAAAAAAAAAACTAGTATGTATACCATTAATTGAATGATTTTTTTTTGAATATGCATAAATGAATTTATTTTAATTAAAATTTTATGAAAGTTACGGATTAATATAAGTTAAAAATATATGAACTTTATAAAAAAAGGCCGTCTAAACTTTGGCCAGCACAATTTTATATGTGTAGAAAAAGACTGACCTAAAATGGTTACCAATTTGAGTGAGAAACCCTCTTGCCTCTTATCCTGCGCTGCACAGTTATGGCCATCTTCCAACTCATATGCATATCGGCCGTTTGGACAGCTGCAGAGCAAACTTCCAGGATTTTTACTGCAGCTTTCACTTTTCATTGGAATCAACAAAGGCGTAAAAGGGTAGATGAGATCTTCCGCTGACACATTGTTTGCCGCAGCTATGCTTTGTGCATCAACCCCAAATAATTCTCCAATGGAGGATAGAGTATCACCCCATGTCACAAGGTAAGTCAGCAAAAAAGCCACGCCATCAGCTGTCTGGTTTTGGCTAGGACAAGCACATCGCAGTGGAACCGTTAGCTGTTCACCCACCATAAGATTCTCATAACCGTAATAATTTTGACCATCCAGAGCCTTGCAAGTGGTCAGGCCTTGGTAAGTATCATTGGCTATGGTGAAATACGTATCCCCTGGACGGATCGTGTAAGGGGCGATGTGCTGGAACAAACTGCCCCAACAAGAACAAGTGGTCGGGACTACAACAATCTTGTCAGGAGAAAAATTGTGGGTGACAGAGACGTTGTTGATGGAGGCAATGTAGGAGGCGTTGGAGCCCAGCAGGGAGGCAATGCTTTCAGGAGAGTCAAAAGGAGGCTGGGGACGGAAGGTGAGAAAGGAGGCGCAGGACCTCTGAATCCCGTTACAAAAGTAGCCTTTGGATATAGAAACAGTTTTGCCACTGCAGTCAAGCTGTAAATTATTTAGGTACTCTTGTTGGGCCTGAGAAGGATGATGAAACTGTGACAGAAGCATAAGCGTGTAGAGACAGTGGGATAATAAAGAAAGCCCCATGGAATTGGGATGTAATGCGTGCTGAACTTGTATGCTAGGCTTGCTTTGTTCTTTAATTACTATATCTTCTATGTATATCAAACCAGTCCACGCTCGATGACAGTCAGACTGGAATTTTCTATATTCTACTAACATACAGTTTATTGTCAAACTAATATGGCTACGTTCAGTGCATCCTTAACTACTCCTTGACTAAAGTCTGGAAATAAAACTAAAGTCGAAAAATCATCATACCCTGGTCAAGCTGCTAGAAAAAGGGCTCACCAGAAACTCATTTATATCATGTCTGCTATATATATATATAACTACTCCTTGACTAAAGTCCCGAAATAAAACTAAAGTCGAAAAGTCATCATACCCTGGTCAAGCTGCTAGAAAAAGGGCTCACCAGAAACTCATTTATATCATGTCTGCTATATATATATATTAAAAATTTGTTATTATTGCATTTGAGTATTTATTAATTAGTTGATATATGATTTTTTTGTCTGAAAAACAAGATTAAATTTTTTTTTTTCAATTATGAAATTTTTTATTATTATTTTTTAATTTTTTAACTTTTTAATGCTTGTTATAATTGATCTCGACGAGTTTTAATATAACAAAATTGAAAGAAGAAAAGGGATGACGACGACTTGCCACTTTATACAAAGTTAATAACAATGAATCACAATTGCCTGGCATTTTATGAATGAATTATGAAAGTTTGATAAGTATCAACCTTTTTATTTTGGTCAATCACGCATCAACCTCTAATAACTTGACCAAAAACACAGAAAGCTTGATGCGCGTATTGCACCTATCATACAATTGCGTACCATTTTAAAACTATAAAATGTCAATATTATCTCTTCACCCTCACAAGTAAGCTTTAAGTCAGCAACGGAATTAAGATTTCAAGTTTGGGGGATAAAAATAAAAAAATTTAATATTAAAAAGTAAATTATAAACTTTTAAAAAACAAAAATTAAAACATTAATATTAAAAACAAAAAAAATATTGTAAACTTTTGAAACTTTGAATGACGGCGGCCCCTCCTAGCCCACCTCCCTCCTCTGGTATTAGTGGTCAATTAATGGCCGAAAACAAGGAGATCGAGGAAGGGACCGGAAGGAGAAGAGAGAAGGAAATGGAAAGTGAAAAAAAAAAAAAGTTAAAAAATTTCTATTTTTATCTTTCAAAAAATAATTTTTTTTAAAATTTCATAGTCTCTATTTTAATTTTCTTTTTCAAATTTTCGTTTTTATTTTAATAAATTAATTTTTTTCATGAATGAAGTTATACCGCAAGTCATGGATCAAAGAGTGACATGATATTTATTAGTCATGTGGTGCATTTTGATTGACTTGTTGAAACATCATCCAATTTTTTTTAACAAAATCAATCTTTAAAACATATAGATAGATAAAATAAAAATTCAAGTACAACATCAGGCTTTTTTTTTTAATATGTATGAAATTAGACATTTTCCTAAATTATAGGAAGTAAATGTGATATTATGACTTTGACAATTAAGCGAAAATCATTATTTTTGTCATTGATTCTTTCAAATTAATTATGTTTATAAAAAAAAAAATTTAGAGCTTCTCAAATTAAGAAAATACCAAGATCAATGGCAATTTCATTTGTTTCCCACTTTTCCTCCCCCTCCAAAATTGCCGCTGTTGTTGGCTTGCCTCTTTGTTATGTGCATTTTTTAATTTTAAAGATCGATTTCTATTCATATCATCGGTTAGACTTTAGAATATCTTGCTGTGTCTCCCTCTTCCACGGAAACACAACAGCTCAGATAAAGCAGTCTTGTCTTATTTTCAATGATTAATCCAGGCACCCTTTTGAATGGACACCGCAAAACTGTTGTCCCTTTTGAAAACCTGCATTAGTTCTAAGTCATTGGTAAAGGGTAAGCTCCTTCACCAGAAAATAATCACTTTCGGCTTCCAGAACAACATCGCCTTTTGCAAAAACCTCATCAGCTTCTACTTCTCTTGCCATTTACATGACTCCGCATTCCGTGTTTTTAAGACCATTGACTACCCATTAGACATTTCTTTGTGGAATGGCCTCATGGCTGCTTACACTAAGAGCTTCCTGTTCGTTGAAGCTCTTGATCTCTTCGAGAGGTTATGGGAATATCCTTATTTAAAGCCTAACAGTTTCACCTATCCAAGTGTGCTAAAGGCTTGTGGTGGGTTGGGAAGTGTTGATTATGGGAAAATGATCCATACCCATTTGATGAAAGCTGGATTTTTATATGATGTTGTTGTTGCAAGCTCTCTTGTAAGCATGTATGCAAATTGCAAAATGTTTGAACAGGCTACGCTCGTGTTTGATGAAATGCCTGATAGAGACGTTGCCTGCTGGAACACTGTTATTTCCTGTTATTATCAAGATGGGAAAGCTGAAAAAACATTGGAATTATTTGGGAAGATGAGGGATGCTGGGTTTGCGCCTAATTCAGTGACACTAACAGTTATTTTCTCAGCTTGTGCAAGGCTTATGGACCTGGAAAAAGGGAGGGCGATTCATGGAGAATTGGTCAAACACGGGCATGTGTTGGATGGTTTTCTTGGCTCTTCTCTTGTTGACATGTATGGGAAATGTGGTTGTATTGAGATGGCTAGGGAGGTTTTTGAGCAAATTCCAGAAAAGGGTGTGGTTACTTGGAATTCCATGATTGCAGGTTACAGTTCAGTAGGTAATAGCCAATCATGCATGGAACTCTTTAAGAGGATGAATATGGAAGGGATTAAACCCTCTCTGACTAGTTTAAGTAGCATATTGATGGCTTGTTCAAGATCAGCCCAACTTCAGTATGGAAAATTTATACATGGTTATATGATAAGAAACATGGTAGAAGCTGATATTTTTGTTAACAACTCCCTTATTGATCTATACTTCAAATGTGAAAATGTTAATTCAGCTGAAAACATCTTTAAGATGATGCTAAAAACAGATTTAGTCTCTTGGAATATTATGATCTCCGGATATGTCTCTATTGGAAAATTTTTTGACGCTCTTGGCATCTATGAAAACATGATGAAAGCTGGTGTAAATCCAGATGCAGTAACATTTACTAGTGTCTTAGCAGCTTGTTCACAGTTGGCAGCCTTAGAAAACGGAAAGGAGATTCATAATTCTATAATTGAGAACAAATTGGAAAGAAATGAAGTAGTCATGGGGGCTCTCCTAGACATGTACGCAAAATGTGGTGCTGTAGATGAAGCATATAAAATTTTCTGTGAGTTACCAGAGAGGGATCTCGTGTCTTGGACTTCTATGATCACTGCTTATGGATCTCATGGTCAAGCTCTAGATGCTTTGGAACTTTTTGGTGAAATGCAGCAATCTAATACAAAACCAGATGGAGTTACTTTTCTTGCAGTTTTATGTGCATGTAGCCATGGAGGATTGGTTGATGAAGGTTGCTATTATTTCAATCAACTGACCAATGAGCATAGTATTGAGCCTCAACTTGAACACTATTCATGCTTGATTGATCTTCTTGGACGTGCCGGAAGATTACATGAAGCTTATGAGTTTGTCCAAAGTACCCCGAAGACTAGAGAGGATGTTGGGTTGCTAAGCACTCTATTTTCCGCATGCCATTTGCACAAGTGTTTGGAGTTGGGGGAGAAAATTGCAGAATTGCTTATTGAGAAAGATCCTGATGATTCATCAACCTATGTTATTTTGTCAAATATGTATGCTTCTGCCAAGAAGTGGAACAAGGTACGCAAAGTGAGATTAAAGATGAGACAACTAGGGCTGAGAAAGAACCCTGGTTGTAGCTGGATTGAGGTTGACCAGAGGATCCAACCTTTCTTTGTAGAAGATAATTCACACCCACAAGCAAAGATCATATATGATTGTCTATCAAGTCTTAACAGTTACATGGAGAAGGATAATGTGACGGCAGCTTTCGAATCTAGCACGGACCAAGGTGTTTTATAAAACTGAAAATTGAACAAAAAATCAAGCACTGCAGGCAACTTAATGTTTGCAAGTGACTAGTATCATGAGGAGTTTTCTGTTTCTGAGTCCAATTTCAGGACGCTCTGGGAACACTTGGCATCTACTGATGTTATTGAGTTGTTCAGTAAGGTAAAAGTTGAGCACTGTCAAGCAACTAGAGATTTGAGAAGCTGTGGATGTTATGTACAGCATGCATCAAAACTCACGTGAACATGCCTCCGTATGTACAGAGTGGATTCGATGGTGTGATCTTTCCTCTACAATGGGCCAAAGAGGCCTGTTGCCATAGCCGTTAATCAGTTTAGATTTCGGTGTTTCATTGTGGGCACAGGATGTGTTTGGGGAAAGGAAATGGCTTATATCCAAATGAAGACAATCGTGGTGGCTTTAAATTCGATGCGTGAGTTTGAGGCCATAGCCGTTGAAGGTGGTGCAAGTGCAGAGAAGATGATGGACCCTCCTTACACCTTCTCACTTCTTTTGAAAATGAGAGCTTCGGCTGAAGAAAAGGAAGGATTGGCAAATGATATTGAAGGAAACTAGTCTTGTTGAACTCGTTAAATTTCATAGAAGGTACTGTATTAACCTATATATTTATTTTGACTTCATCACATTTTACATTAATATTAATGATAACAAAACCTTATAAGCGAAATTAATGATATAATTTTCAGTTAAACCTAAGTGATAAGGATGAGCTAAAGTGCGAGGCATTTTCCAAAAAATCTAAGTGAAAGGCGTAAAATATTTTTCAGAAAATAATAAAAATACTTTTATACTAAATTTATGAATATAAGTTTAATGAATATTAATATTTAATTTAAAATATTAAAAATAAAAAATATTAATCTTTAACTTTAAAATAATTAATTTAAAATATTACTATTTAAATTATACAACATTATTAAAATTAAAAAAATATTATTTTAATAAAACCATTCAATACAATTAAATTTTTTATTTATATAGAGTAAATCTTACTAATAATTATAATAAAACATATTTCAATGATCATCATTTGATGAACACACATTTCTAATTGGTTTAAATCTTATTAATAATTATAATAAAAAATATTTTAATGATCATCATTAATGAACACATATTTATAAATATAGGTTTTGAATATCTTACAATTGATGAATATTTATATTTTTATAGTTATGATAAAAAAGTGATAAGATGAAATTTTTTAAAAAAATTAGAGTTTATTTTCATTACAGATATGTGGTTAAATGCTTTAAAAAATATCATTATTGATTTTGTCCATTTTCATTTTCATTCTTAATTTTGATCTCAAATTAGTGAAAATCAAATATCAATATTGTTTTGCAATCAACTCCTATTTATTATTTTAATATCTAAATAACTACACCATTATGAAAATTTTTTTCATAAAATGATCCAAACAATAAAAAATATTTTCAACAATTTATTCAAACAACTGAAAACATTAAATTTTTCTATAAAACATTTTACATAGAATAAATTTTCCTCCAGTAAGTCATTTTTTACTAACTAAAAGGACCCTAAATAGAGAAAAATGATGGTTAAAGAAAGAAGACAGGACGTGCCTCTCATGTGCTTACTTAAGTGATGATACTTGTGAAGCGTGTAAATAGAGAAAAATGAACACGTATTCAATATTTAGTGTTTGTTTCGTCAGAATATTTTTTTCAATTTATCTATTTTAAAAACTAAAAGTTAGGTCTAATAGAAATTTTAAAAAATAATTTTTTATAGAAAAAAATTTTAAAAAAATTCAAGAAAAGCTTTAAAGAGGAGTTTTCTCTTCTTTTTTTTTTATAAAAAAAACACGTCTCTTTTTCAAGAGAATTTTTTTATTTCAAAAATATCCTTATCTATTAAAAATAATTCCAATATCATNTTACTCCAATTTTTTTATTGATCGATGGGACAAGTGAACTCCTTGCTATTGTACGATGATCGACCTAGCTTTCACGGTTTTTGTGGGATATATTTCTTCTGGTAATTACCCTCAAACTGCTTCAGCAAAAGCCATATAAGGACTTAACTACCCTTCCTACTTTCCCAATTCCCATACTCCCATCCCCAACAAAAGAAAAACAAAGACAAAAAGTTGTGATCATGGCAGTGTTGATTACACTTCTCTCTGTTGTGGCCATAGCCTGCGGTCTGAAACTGCTCTATGTGATATGGTGGAGACCGAAAACGATAGAGAAGCAGCTATGGAAACAGGGCATCCATGGACATCCGTACAAGTTGATTCACGGGAACACCAAGGAGATGATCAAGTTAGCAAAGGAAAAAGGGTCGAAACCTCTCGAGCAGCCGCACGACATCTTGCCTCGTCTCAATCCTTTGCTTCATGATCTGGTCACGACTTACAGTATGTTATACTTGTTTCCCCACGCTAATGTTTGCTGATTTCAATAACTTGCGGTCTTGTTTTTCCTTATGTTTTCAACTTTTGCATTCCGGGGTCTGCCTTTTCAGTTGTTATGGTTTCATATAATAATAATAATAATAATAATAATAATCGTATGGATCATTGCAATCGAAACCGGCACAGCCTCGAAAATCAGGATGGTTATTTGACTTTGGGACATGTGAGGTGGGATTAGTGTCCAAGCTAGAATTTCAAACCAGCACGCATCAAAATATATATAAAACTGCTGCTATATATTAGCAGTATGATATATTTTAAATTGATTCAGCGTAGAAATGAACTTTTCTTATACTACAAGTTCATTACATTACTGTTTCAGGGGTGATGTTTAGCCAGCCATCTAACCTTTTGCTTAGCATATTTCACCAAGAAAATAAAGAAGAAAAAGAAAGCATGTAGACTATCAATTGTCAAAAGAGGGAGGTCTGCCCTGTACTTTGATGAGATTCAAACAATATACCCTGTCATCTTCCCGTTTGAGACTGTCAATTGTCTTAAAGGATATGCAACTGACAAGCCTCAATGTATATGTGAAAACCATGCAGAAAAATCGTTTGTTATTTGGTATGGAACAACTCCCCGTGTGGCAATCATGGAGCCAAACTTAATAAAAGAGATTCTGAACAACAATTCTGGTGACTTCCCTAAGCCATATATAAATTCATTCACTCAGCTGTTCGTGACTGGCCTTGCGAGCTATAACGGAGATAAATGGGCCAAACACAGGAAAATCGTTAATCCGGCCTTCCGCATAGAGAAGTTGAAGGTTATCTTTTTCAGTCATTGCTTTGTTATTTCTTCTTCTTTAGCTTCTTGTGTAGCATCTTTTCCATTATTGTTGGCAACTTATTTTATCCTTTGGGTGATTTTGTTAGCATATGTTGCCTGCATTTGTGGTTTGTACCGAAGAATTGATTGAAAAGTGGAGCAAATTGGTAAACTTCATGGGATCTTGTGAAGTGGATATGTCTGTCGAATTTCAAAACTTAACTGGGGATGTCATATCCAGAGCAGCTTTCGGAAGCAATTTCGAAGAAGGGAGGTTGATATTCCTACTCCAAAAGGAGCAGGGGCGCCTCTTTTTACAATCTCAGATGAGCATCAATTTCCCATGGCTAAGGTACATTTATCCAATGCCATTTCCTCATTCATTATCACCTTCTGTTTCACTCGCTATCTTCACGATTAATTAAGCATTTGCTTGGCAACTCTAGCTGTTTTGTGTATTTAAGATATAATAATTCTAAAATTTAATGACAATGACTTTGAACACAACGGATGTTTACATAAATTTTATACCTAAAAACAACAAGTCTATCAACAAACAACTAATAAACAAAACAATATCTACTCGAATAGTATGTTAAATTTCAAGACTAATGATGTTCAATTTATAATAAATAAAATTAATGTTGTGATATTATATTTATGTGTCTAAGATACCTTCAACTTAACTAACCTGATATTTCACATTATATACAACATTTTTTAAAATTTTTATAAAGAGGGTTAATATTAATTGTCACCCAAAATTTTAAACAACCTAAAAATACAATCTCCTCATCGTTAATAGTATCACTTACATGGCTCATTCCATTTCAAAAATTCATTCTGAATTAGGTTTCTGCCAACCAAAGTAAACAAAAGGATGAGGCACATCCACAAAGAAGTTGGATCCTTATTGACAGGTATAATAGAAAAAAGAGAGAAGGTCATAGGATCAGGAGATCACAAAGACGATTTGTTGGGCTTGCTATTGAAGTCTAATCTCGATGAGCTACAAGAGAAGAAGCATTCGAATTCCAGGATGACCACCGAGGATGTGATAGAAGAGTGCAAGTTGTTTTACTTTGCTGGTCAGGAAACCACAGCCAATTTGCTGACGTGGACCATGATTGTGTTGAGCATGCATACTGATTGGCAGGAGCGAGCCAGGGAAGAAGTATTGCAAGTTTTTGGGAGGAATAAACCAGCATACGATGACTTGAATCGCTTGAAGATAGTAAGTGCAGTGTCGCTTTTCTTGTGTTGTTTGATTGAGATTGATTTCTAATTTTTTTTAATTAAAACTTTTTTACAAGGTAAACATGATCCTACTTGAAGTTCTGAGACTATACCCCTCAACATCCCTCATTCGACGGACATACAGAGAGACCAAGCTGGGAAATTTGTGTCTTCCAGCAGGGGTGCAGCTGTTTATACCATTGCACCTCGTTCATAGGGATACAGAACAATGGGGAGAAGATGCAACGGAGTTCAAGCCAGAAAGATTTTCAGAAGGGATTTTGAAGCCAACCAAGGATAGAATATCCTACTTCCCTTTTGGCTGGGGCCCAAGAATATGCGTTGGTCAAAACTTTGCGATGCTTGAATCTAAATTAGCCTTGGCCCAAATCTTGCAGAATTTCTCATTTGAGCTTTCACCAAGCTATACCCACGCCCCATATGCTGCTGTAACACTTCAACCTCAATATGGTGCTCAAATCATCTTACACAAATTATGAGAATGAGAGGCAGGCAACCGCAACTGCTTCTCTAATCTCTATCTTGTTTCGCGTTGTGCTTGTACATCCAAAACTGCAGCCTTATCATGTGAAGTAGCTTTAAGCGATATGGCAGTATAGTTGATACCTTTTCTTTCTGCGTCCTTGGTTTTAAATTTTTAACTACTTCATACACTGCTAGGCTAATTAACCACATCATAAATGAAACAGTAACTGTAGGGATGAGCAAAATTGGACCAAAACAATGATTTATCCGAACCAAATATAATTTGAGTAAAATGATTCGGTCCAAGTGGTCCATTAAGTCTATTAGTTTAAAAAATTTGATTCAATTAGTTTATTTAGTTGGTTGTCATTCTTAATATTTTTGAACTGAATCGATCGAAACATAAAATTAATATTATATATATAATATATATATATATAATATGACACGTTTATTAATTTGTTAAAAATTAATAATCAAAAACTATTTTAACCTTACTTAAATAATTTTTTAAATAATTATTTTAATAAGTTTTTTAAATTTTGTAAAGATAATAATGTAATTATGCCATACCCAAACCCTAATTTTGAACTTTTGTTTTGTTATATTTGATGTTATATTATTTTGTTTTGTTATTATTATTTTTATAATTATTGATTTTAAATTTAAATAAAAAATTATGTTTAATTATAAAAATTTTTATTTAATTGTATTAAACGTGTTAATCGTGTTGTTAATCATATCGTGTCATATATTGACACGTTTAACAAACGTGTTAATCATGTCATGTCATGTTACATGGTTATTAAATGTATACATGTACGTGTTGTAGATTTAAGATGTGAATAGTATTTGTGTCTTGTTCATGTTTAACCTTAGCGTATTTCATGCTTAATCGTGTCTGACATGTTTAAGACATGAAAACACAAATTGTCAAATCTAATGTTCAACTACCTAACAATGCTAAATCTACTATGACACACATAGGAACAGTTAAGTTGACTTCTTTATTGACTTTAAAAAATGTATTATATGTTTTTTCATTTCAGTTAAACTTTATATCAGTAAATAAACTTACCTCTCGTCAAGGAACTTATGTCTTTTTCATTGGTAAAATTTGTGTTGTTTAAGATCTCTTCTCATAGAATGTGACTGGGGTTGCTAAGGTTTCCTTAAGATTATACTTCTTACAAGATTATTAAGATGAACAATATCTCTCTAAATATAGTTTTGATAAGCTTGTAAAATTTCCATTTAAGTCTCCTGTTAATGTTGCAAACCAATGTATAAACTATTTGATTTGTGGCATTTTAGTTTAAGCCACATACCTTTAAGTAGAATAGGTATTATTTATAAGCAGTGTCTTGCAATTGATTATTCAAAAGACTTAATTTGTTAAGTTTGTCCCTATGCAAAAATTAATGAAGAAACTCTTTCTCCTGTTCATATCAAAAACACAACTTTTGCTTTTGAAATTCTACATGCATATGTATGGGGACCTTATGCAATTCCTATTATAAAAGGTCAATGTTATTTTCTTCATTTGGTTGATGATTTTACACATTTTACCTAGATTTTCTTAATGAGAAATAAGTTAGATGTATCAATCATATTATCTTCTTTTTATAACTTTGCTAAAAATCAATTTTCAACTTCTATAAAATGTATTAGGACAATAATCAAGGAGAGTTTAACCTATCTGATTTTTATGCAAAGATGGTATTATTCATTAGTCATCTTGTGTGGAGACATTACAATAGAATAATGTTGTTGAGAAGAAGCACTAACATGTTCTTGTGGTTGCCAAGTGTCATGAGCCAACCTTTGTATAGGGCCATAACAAGGTAAAACCATCTAAAAGACTAAGTTGCCTTAAAGGGAAACTTCCCCATTTCAAACAATGTAATGTCACTTGGTAACGTACTTGTAAAAGCTTATTAAGTTTTTAGGAGGAAAGCCTTTAAGGGAAAGAGTGCCATTATTTCACGCATTGTAATGGTTCTTGATGGCATAGATATAAAAACTCATTAGCTTTTTATAGGGGTTGAGCAGTCGGCTAATTATTAGTCTACCTCATTGGTTAAGGTATATTTATGGTTAACCATTTCGGGCTGCCCTTACTACCCAACGATGGCACGTTTATACTCTAAGTCCCTTTATACTCCATTTTTCAATATTAATAAAATATTTTTCATTTACTTGGAACTAATGGTTGCGTATATGACATTCGTTATACCTTATGATTTTGTTATTTCTTTTTTAAACTAGGTGATTAGAATCTGTGTTTGCTCAGATATAATTGAGTTTTTGATTGGCTTGTGTTGAAGCGTCCACTTAAGTGTCGCACAAGCTATTTGAGCCAAGAGGCATAGTCCATGACAATTGGTATCAGAGTACGAATGAGACATGCTAAGTGAAAAAGGAAACATGATGAACATGTGAAGTGCTCTAAAGAACCATCAGAGAATTGAGTAGCTAAAGGCTGCGATGGCCGCGGTAAAGACTTAGATGGTCTTGCTTGAGCGAATAAGTGAAATTAAAACAGTTTATCGAGAACTAACTGATATGATAAATATCCTGAATGATAAAACTAAGGATGCGTTGAACACTTTCCAAGGCGAGTTTAGAGAATTGAAAGCTCAGATAAATATTTTGGTTATTGCTGCAGGTAATCTTAATGTAAACTCAAGAGATAGAGGGAAAAAGCTAAAGTGCTAGAGCCCAAATGTTACGAAGAGGCTAGAGACATGAAAGAGTTAGAGAATTTCCTCTTTGATATAGAATAGTACTTCCGAATTGTCACACAAAGTCAGCAGAAGAATGGTGGCAATGGCCACGATGTAACTTGTTGGAGATGCTAAGTTATGGTGGCGTTCAAAATTTATCAATAGCAAACGCACTATCAACACTTGGGTTGACCTTAAGCGAGAACTAAAGAATTACTTTTTCTCTAAAAATATGGAGTATATGGCTCGACAAAAGCTATGAGAGTCAGTGCAAATAGGATCCTTGTAAGAGTTTATGAGGAACTTCTCTACCTTGATGCTATAAATTAAGGATATGATCGAAAATGACAAGTTGTTCTATTTCCTCGAAGGTTTAAACCCATGGGCTAGAATAGAGATATAACGAAGAAAGGTGCAAGACGTGACTTCAATGATGGTAACTACTGAACGCCTTACTGATTACAGTGACAGCTTAAACAAAATAAAGAACTTTCCATCAAGGAATAATAGCTCTAGCTTCAATAATGGGGCAAATTTGTTAAAGTTAGTAAACCCCTAAGTGAGAGAGCAAGAAGTAGACCATTCACTAGAGACATGCCCCAACTAGGAACAAATAGGATGTAGGGCTTCCAACCATGATTCCCTATATCTTGTTTTCTATGTAATGAACCTCATCAGGTAATTGAGTGCCCACATCAAATAGCTTTCAATGCGATATGTACATCTAATCTCGAGATAACTTAACCCTGTCTCTTAGATGCAAAAATCAATGAGGAGTCGATATGAATGGGTTCAATTTGTTTCCTTAATGCCCTTCAAACTCAACTAGACAAGATGAAGAAGAAGCCTTAATGGGGTCTTATGTATGTGGATGTAGTGTTGAATGACAAAATGACAAAAGCTATACTCGACATGGGGGCCTTAGTCACCTTCATCACTCCGAGAGAGGCCAAAAAGTATAGTTTCAAAGTTGAGAAAGATGTCAAGCAAATAAAAGTAGTCTACTCATAAGCTTCAACTATTATAAGGAACTCTAAAGACGTGAAGACTAAGATCAATTCTTAGGAAAAGGTGTAAACTTCACGATTGCCGCTATAGATGATTTCCATGTTGTTCTTGGCTTAGACTTTATGACAAAAGAATAAGCTATTCTATTTTCCACTACTAGCTATATTTTTAGGAAAAAACCATTTGTAATACTTATTACAATCATACCTAGGAGTGGAAAGAAGATAATATTAGCCATCCAATTAAAAAAGAGATTACAAGGGGATAACCTTATTATACGGCTATGCTCATCCACAAAAGCGGAGATAGTACGGACCCGATATCTATAGGAGTGAAGTTGATATTGAAAAAATTTAAGGATATGATGCTAGAACAGCTACCAAGGGTGCTACCACCTCAACGAGTAGTTAATCATGAGATAAAATTAATCTCAAGAGTTAATCTTCTGTAAAAGGGTCGTATAAGATGGCTCCTTTAGAACTAGTCGAGTTGAGAAAATAATTAGATGACTTGATACAAGCTGGATTCATCAGACTCTCAAAAGCACTTTTTGGGGCCCAATACTGTTTTAGAAAGCAAGATGGGAGTTTGCGGTTATGTGTGGATTATTGAGCTCTGAACAAAGTCACAGTAAAGAACAAAATCCCATTCCTCTTATAGTAAACCTCTTCGACCAATTGAGTCAAGCAAAGTATTTCTCCAAATTAGATCTTCGGTCTGGATACCATCAAGTAAGAGTTATTGATGGAGATGAACCAAAAACCACATGCTTAACACAGTATGATGCATTTAAATTTCTTGTTATGCCTTTTAGACTAACCAATGTTCTTGCCACATTTTGCACATTGATGAATCAAGTTTTCATGATTATTAGGACAAGTTTATGGTCATATACTTGGATGACATTTTGTTGTATGGTTAAACGTTGGATGAATTCTTAAGATATTTAAATCTCGGTAGAGGAATTCTTAAGATATTTGAACTTCGGTGGAGGAATTTTTAAGATATCAAAACCTCGATGGAGGAATTCTTAAGATATTGAAGTTTCAATGGAGGAATTTAGAGTCTCGGTGGAGGAGATTAAAAAGTTTTGAAGCCTTGGTGGAAAAGTTATAAAAAGTTTTAAAGACTCGATGGAAGAATTCTCATTTCCTTTTAAAGTTTAAAGCTTCGATGAAGGAGTTTTTATTTCACTTTTTATTTGGAGTCTTAATGGAGAAGTTGTAAAAAGTTTTAAAGCCTTAATGGAGGAATTGTCATTTCCTTTTAAAGTTTGAAGCCTTGAAGGAGGAGTTTTTATTTTATTTTTAAATTTGGAGTCTCAATGTAGGAGATTAAAAAGTTTCATAACCTTGGTGAAAGAGTTGTAAAAAGTTATAAAGCCTTGGTAGAGGAATTTTCATTTCCTTTTAAAGTTTGAAGCCTTGATGAATGAGTTTTCATTTCATTTTTAAATTTGAAGCCTCGATAGAAGAGATTGAAAAGTTTTGAGGCCTTGTTGGAGGAGTTGTAAAAAGTTTTAAAGCCTTGATGGAGGAGTTCTCATTTCCTTTTAAATTGTGGAGCTTTGATGGGGGGCAATTAGTTATGCCCCACAAATGGGATGTGAACAATTTGTCTCAATAACTCATAAGCTTGATCAAATTAAGTTTTCTTATGATGAGCCAAGGACGTAAAAAAAAGTTAAGAAGATTGCTAAGCCATTGAAACAAGCTCGTAAAATAAAACTAGGAAGATTCAGTGATAAGGTTACACCAAAATATTTGATATGGCATGCACGGAGAATCAAAAACATCATGTTGCTTCCCCAATCTAATTATATTTGTTCATCTTATTTGAAATATTGAGATGTTCCTGTCATCAATTTACAATTTGAGGTCAAGGAGAATAAATTAAAAATCAAGAACGAAGAACTCAAGAGAAAAGTGGAAAATTTAATAGGTGAAGCCAAGGAAAATAAAAAGAAGATAAAAAAACTGCATATGGAGATAGAGGCATGGAAAGACATGTTTGATGGACTAAGTAGCATCTTTGAATCAGTAACTGTTAAGCTTAATGTGTTATAAAATGAAAATGAACAATTGCAAGCAAAATGTGAAGTAATAGAGGAACAGAAAGATGTTCTCCAAGATTCTATTAATGGTTTGGCACATAAGCTATAGATCCAATAAGGAGTTAATCAAGTATTTCGAGGAAAGCGTGAGCAACTCGAGCAGACCATTCAAGCACTTTTGAGGGAGTATGACTTAGTTAAGAAGGAATGCCATTCGCTTTAAGAATATGCAAGAATAAGGAATACAAATGAGGTGTGACGATGTGAATTTTGGAAAAACAAGCATAAGTGGAGCATTTTGCTAGATAAATCACCAATGCAGTTTTTATGGCAAGAGATATGGCTATAAGGTGGAAATCTTTAAAAAGAAAGTCTGCCCAATGGAAACATATGGGTAATACATGATAGACTTTTTCGATAAGACATATGACCAATATCGACAAATTGGTCATTTTATTTAGATTGTACTAAGATGGAAATGGATGTAAACAATCTTTGAGATTAATAAAGGAACCTTTTTCTTACCAATACGTGTTATGTGATGAATACCTTGAAACATATTCATTTATGCATCATTCATTCATAGACATTCAAAATAAATATGCAATTATCCAATCATCATGACAGAAGCACACTCTGATCCATGTTTATGGTACAAAAAAACGTTAAAAAATAGCTCGACTATCGAAAACTCCTAGGTAGCTTGTTTGTCATTTGTACCACGCTAGGTCTCAAGACAAGATCTGTTGGTGTATTTTCAAAATAAAAAATTATGTCACATAATGAAAAGTTATCTTAGCTCAAAGGTTATGTCACATAAAGTGACATAATATGACTATTAGATTATAAGTAGGTTTTCATGTGAATGGTTATGTCTCTTGGTAAAATGACATATAAAAATTAAAAAACACTATAGCTCAAAAGTTTAAATATGAAAAGTTATTATTTCAGATGATGTCGAGATACCAATACAAATTGGACCTCGAACTTTTGCCATCAATTTCTAGGTCATGGACATTACACCATCTTATAATTTTTTATTAAGGCATCTATGGATCCATATGGTAAGGGTTGTGCCATCATCTCTTCATCAAAAGTCAAGTTTATAGTAGATGAAAAGTTTATATGTGTTTGTGGAGAAAAAGATATATTTGTTACTTAATCTTCTACTACTTAATATATGGAAGCTATCAAAGAGGTAATTGAATGCTCCTTTAGGTTTTTCGAATTCATCAATGCTATTTATGAGTGAAGGGTCTAAAATACCCACTTCACGCTTATCAAAAGCTTCTAAAATGATCATCAAGCAAATTGTTGAAAGAGGATGTCGCGTAGGGTTCGGTTTGGGAAAAGGGTTGCAAGGAATCAAAAGACCTTTATCGATGGTTAAGAGTAAAGAAATATTTGGCCTTGGGTATGAACCTATAAGGAAGGAAAGATTTGAGATAATGTCCAAAAAGAAAAAGAAGAGAATGGCTCGCCTCAAAGGAATGGAATAACAGATGTTAAGATATATTTTCCATACCTTTATAAGACTTTTCATTCAAGGGGTACATTCATCCAAATCTACAAAAAGTGAGGTATCATGAGTACGAAGTTGCAATGAATGCTGTGGAAGAAGATCAATTAAAGGAAGCATCGTTGATATACACATAGGACCCTTTAGTTTGAAGTTTGATAAATGGACGAGCGTGAAGCTATCTATCATCTTCATGTCTTCTACAAAGTAATAAATTAAATCCTTTAATGCTTATGCCTAAGAGCTTATGGAGAATTTCTTTTATGTATTATGGGCTTTATTCAATATTATTTGATAAAAAGGACACATATGGTGCATGCTCATAATTTTTTTACGCCTATTGATTTTCATGTCTTTGCTTTCACACATTTTCAACTTAAGTTGCCATTTTCTGGCTTCCATATTCCTATATCGCTTCGATTTCATTTATTTCTAAGTTTCTAAGTAACAGATATGAGAATAATGATGATAACGATCTTAGATTTGATTTGAGAAAGAATATATATGTTGGCAAACTTGATAACGAAAGAATGTTGATGATTATCTTTTATCCCTTGAATTATTGAGACTGATTAAGTAACAAGAAAAACAAATAGAACCTCTTCATGATCCTATAGAAGCGATTAATTTCGAGAGTGAGGAAAATAAAAAGGAAGTTAAAATTGGCATAAGTCTTTTTCTTTCTGAAAGACAAGGATTGATCAAATTGTTTCATGAATATGTAGATGTGTTTGTATGGTCTTATCAAGATATGCCAGAGTTGAGTATGGATATCATGGTGCATAAGTTACCTTTGAAGATGAAGTGTAAACTGATTAAATAGAAATTAAGACGAATGAAACTGAAAATATTATTAAAAATCAAAGAGGAAGTAAAAAAGCAATTTGATGTAGGATTCTTAGAGGTGACTACGTATCCAGATTGGGTGGCCAACATAGTCTTAGTTCTTAAAAAAATGGAAAAGTTCAAATATGTGTAGATTACCAAGATTTGAATATTGTTACTCTTGTTGATAACACAACCAAGCATTCCCTATTTTCATTTATGGATGGGTTTTCAAGATACAATCAGATCAAAATGAATTTAGAAAACATGGAAAAGACTACATTTGTGACAATATGGGGCAAATTTTGCCATAAAGTAATGCCTTTTGGCTGGAAAAACTCTAAAACTATTTATTAAAGAGCTATGGTGACTATTTTTCATGACATGATGCATAAAGAAATTGAGGTGTATACAGATAATATGATTGTCAAGTCTTGTAGACTAAAAGATCATATAGCCAATCTCAAAAAGTTATTTGAGAGATTGAGAAAATTCTAGCTCAAATTAAATTTAGCTAAATGCACTGTCGGTGCTACTTCATGTAAATTGTTGGGCTTTGTCATTAGCGAAAAAGGAATTAAGATGGATCTAGATAAAATACGAGCAATCCAAAATTTGCCTCCCCCTCAAATGCGAAAAAGAGGTAAGGGGCTTATTAGGGCATTTGAATTATATCGCTTGTTTCGTATCCCAATTAACTACTAAATGTGACCTTATTTTCAAATTTCTTTGAAAGCAAAATCCAAGGTGAATGGAAGGAAGAGTGCCAAAATGCATTTGCAAAGATTAAGAAATCTCTTTCAAAACCACCAATATTCGTACCTCTAGTTTTAAGAAAACCCGCTTATTCTATATGTGACGATGTTCAAAAAATATATGGGTTGTGTGTTAGGACAACATGGTGAAAATGGGAAAAAAGAACATGTCATTACTACTTAAGTAAAAAATTCACAAAGTATGAATCTAAGTACTCGTCAATAGAAAAAATGTGCTGTGCATTAACTTAGATAACTCACAAACTTAAGTAGTATATGCTATATTCTACTACTTGGCTTATGGCAAAATTGGATCTAATTAAGCATATCTTTGAGAAACCTTCTTTGTCAGGAAAGATAGATGAGTTTCTTGCAGACAGGGTTGTAGACGATTATGAACCCATGAAGTTTGAATTCCCAGATGAAGATTTAATGGTTGTATTCCACTAGGAAAGAAAAATTAACAAAAAACAAAGTTTGGAAAATGTTTTTTGATAAAGTTTCAAATGCTTTGAGGCATAGTATTAGGGTAATTTTGATTTCATCAAATGGGAAGTACTACCCTGCTACTACAAGATTGGGTTTCCCTTGCACTAATAATGTCACAAAGTATGAGGGTGTGTCGTGGCCTTCAAGCAACAATTGAAAGAAAAATTGATGAACTCGAAGTGTGTAGAGATTCTACCTTGATCATTATCAATTACGAGGAAAATGGGAAACAAAAAACTTAAAGTTGATCTTATATCATAAATATATAACAGAATTGATTAAAAAGTTTGATAACATACACTTTAATCACCTTCATCGAGATGAAAATCATATCCTTGATGCTTTAGCAACATTGACAGCAATGTTCAAAGTAGGGACGAAAGTTGAGGTTGAGCCTATCAAGATAAGTTTACAAGAGTCGCTTACACACTGTTCCAGTGTAGATGAGGAGATTGATGGAAAACCTAGGTATTATGATATCTTATAGTATGTCAAATACCGACAATACCCTAAAAAAGCTTTTGAGAATGACAAAAGGATCATCAAGAGATGGGCTATGAGTTTTTTTCCTCAATGGTGAAATCTTGTGCAAAAGAAGTCGAGATCAAACATTGTTAAGATGTGTGAGCTTTGTTGAAGCTAAAAAAAACATTGACGAAATTCATGAAGGTGATTGTGGAACACATGCAAGTGGACATATGATGGCTAGGCAAATCATGAAGGCTGGCTATTGTTAGTTGACAATGGAAACTAATTGTACTAATTTCGCAGATAAGATTCATGTCCCTCTAGCCCCTTTACATGTCTTAGCACCTCCATGGCCTTTCTTTATTGGAGAATGGATGTAATCGGGCCTATCACTCCCAAAGCTTCAAATGGACATCAATTTATCTTAGTGGTTATTGATTACTTTACAAAATGGGTAGAAGCAATTTCTTATGCTAATATGAAACAAATGGTTGTTTGCAAGTTGATCTAGAAAATATTGATTTGTCGATATGAACTCCTAGAAAAGATTATCTCAAATAATGCATACAATCTCAATAACAGAATGATGGTTGAAGTTTGTGCTCGATGTAAAATCAAGCATCATAATTCTACATTGCATCGCCCAAACATGAATAAAGCAGTAAAGGCAGCCAATAAGAATATCAAGAAAATTATGGTAAAAATGAGTGAAGTGTACAAGGATCGACATGAGAAGTTATTATTTGCATTGCATGCTTACCAAACATTTGTACGCACGTCTATAAGAACTACCCCATTTCTTTAATGTATGGGATGAAAGCAGTAATACCTATTGAAGTCTAGATTCCTTTTTAGAGAATTTTGAAAGAGGTTGAATTGGAAGAGGGAGAATATGTGCATGCTCATTACGCGTAATTAAATTTGATTGAGGAGAAAAGACATACGGTACTTTGTCATGGCCAATTGTATCAACAGAGAATGGCACGAGCACATGACAAGAAAATTTGCTCTCGGTGCTTCAAAGAAAAAGAATTAGTTTTGAAGAAAATTCTCCCTATCCAACATGCTCTTCAAGGAAAGTGGTCACCGAAATTGGTAAGGCCCATATGTGGTAAAGAAGACTTTTTTAGATGGTGCATTGATCCTAGCAAAAATGGATGGGGATGATTTGCCAAATCTAGTAAATCTTGATGTAGTCAAGAAATACTGTGCCTAAATAAAGAAAGAAAAGAAAATATATAAAAAAGAGTTCAAGGTGGAAACCCAAAAAGGCAGTTTGAATTCAAAAAAAAAAAAAAAAGAAAAAAAAGAGAGTTCAATGTGAAAACCCAAAAAGGCAATTTGAATTTCAAAAAAAAAGTTCACGGTGAAAACTCGAAAAGGCAATTTGAACCCAAAAGATGGGCACATGTTGAAAACTTGAAAAGGCAACCTGAGTACAAAAATATATAGTTAAGGGGCAAGATGATGCACAGATGTCAAAACATGACAAGGCAAGGGCCAATTGGAAATTTTCAAAAGGAACCAAGTACATCAACCGATCAACAAAAGTTTTTGCTTCGAAGGTTTTTTGGATTTAGTTTGTTCATAATTGTTCAAATGTTCATTACTTGGATATTGTATCCCTTTTTGAAATTTTGACTTTTTCCCCATTACACTGATTGAAAATCATAATGTCTTCATTTTGTTATTTCTTTACTTTTCACGAACCAAGAAAATACGTTGTACATCATATTTGTCATGAAATTTTAAATGATAATGAATAAATGAATCATAACAAATATGGAAAAACACTCACATTACTTCGGATGGAATCTAAGGATGATAAAAAAGGTTCAAATTGAACTCAAAAGATTTTCGGAATTTCTAAACTCGTTAAGTGGAACATATGTGTTAAAAATAGATGAGTTGTTATAAGGAGAGTTAGCTAATCAAATGGTACAAGATTAAAATTTCAAGGAAATGACGAGGTAGAAAATCGTGAAATTTTAAAATCTTTGAAAGTCCCTAAACATGGATGCAAGACATCATCCTAGAAGTTAAGTATTGGCATATCATGATAGCAATTTGCATCATATGCATTCAGAAAGTTATTTCTTTTTAAAAAAGTATTGGAACCTTGTTGGAGGAGATCTTAAAATATTGGATCCTCAGTGGACGGATTCTTAAGATGTTGGATCCTCAGTAGAGAGATTCTTAAGATATTGGAACCTTAATGGAGGAATTTTTTAGATATTGGAACCTCGGTGGACGAATTTTTAAGATATTGGAACCTCAATCAAAAAATTCTTAAGATATCAAAACCTCGGTGGAGGAATTCTTAAGATTTTAAAACCTCGGTGGAAGAATTCTTAAGATATTAAAGCTTCGGTGGAGGAATTTAGAGTCTTGGTGGAGGAGATTAGAAAGTTTCAAGAGCCTCAATGAAGGAGTTGTAAAAAGTTTTAAAACCTTGGTGGAGGAACTCTAATTTCCCTTTAAAGTTTGAAGCCTAGATGGAGGCGTTTTTATTTCATTTTTAAATTTGAAGTCTTAATGGAGGAGATTAAAAAGTTTTGGAGCCTCGATGAAGGAGTTGTACAAAGTTTCAAAGTCTTGGTGGAGCAATTCTCATTTCTTTTTAAAGTTTGCAGCATTGACGGGGGAGTTTTTATTTCATTTTTAAATTTACAGTCTCAGTGGAGGAAATTAAAAAGTTTCAGAGCTTCGATGGAAGAGTTATAGAAAGTTTTAAAGCCTTGATGAAGGAATTTCCATTTCCTTTTAAAGTTTGAAGTCTCGATGAAGGAGTTTTTATTTTATTTTTAAATTTGGAGCCTTAATGAAGGAGATTAAAAAGTTTTAGAACCTCGATGAAAGAGTTGTAAAAAGTTTTAAAACTTTGGTAGAGGAATTATCATTTCCTTTTAAGTTATGGAGGCTCGTTGAAAGAGTTTTCAATTCTTTTACAACTATAACTAACAAATATGATTGTCTATATATCTTTACATAATTCTTGATTTTAAGAAATATACAAAAAAAGACAACTATAGACACTATATTTATTCGAGACTTAATCTTATTTATTTAACTTTTTAATAAGTTTAATTTCATTTCATTTTATTTTTGGTTTATTTTTAATTTTTTTTATTTGATTTTTAGGTCTTAGGAATGATGGGTTTATAACCCAAATGGGTTCATAACCTAAATGGTGTTGGGCTAGCAAGCCCACAAACAATAAAAAATAAGACAAAGAACTCAAACAAAGATCAAACAAAACAAAAAAAGAAAGTAAATCAAAATCAGAAAAATTGGAAAAAAAAAACAAAAAAAGGAAAGGAAGATTAAAAGGAAAAAAGATCAATCGAAAAAGAAAAAAAGATCAACGAAATCCCTAAAATCCTTCCACAAATCAGAATGTTTTATACCGAGAAATCGTTCCATGAAATCGAATAAAATCAAGAAAAAGAAAATCAAAGATTTGCAATTAAATCGAGATTCTAAGAAAACACCCATATAAACTCCAAAAAAAACGCAGCAATAGAGACAAGGAACAAGAAAAAATCACACAATAGAAAACAAAAAAAGATTGTTTTTGGGTTTATGGGTTATGAAATCTTCGAAGGTTTATGGGTTATGAAATCTTCAAATTTAGATCTAGGAATTTTGAGGTTGTTTTCAAGAAAGTGATTCCAATTAAAGGGAAGAGTGGCTTGGTTCTGTGGGTCAAATTTGGTGAGGTTCTGGCACCGGCGAACGGCGACCGAAGACAAATGGTGTAACAATCGACGATATTTCGGCAATCAGAATCTGGAAAAAGGAAAAAAGGAGAGGTTTTTAGAGAGAGGGGGAAAACATTAGCACTAAAGAGAGACAAAGATGAGAAAAAGCGGCCTAGGATTTCTTAAGATAGTATTTTCTATCCTGGTGAAACGACGTCGTTTTACGCAGTAGTAAAACGGTGCGTTTGGACTTTGGGTTAGTTGACTAATGCCTGCCAATCA
Source organism: Theobroma cacao (assembly GCF_000208745.1). Lineage (NCBI taxonomy): Eukaryota > Viridiplantae > Streptophyta > Magnoliopsida > Malvales > Malvaceae > Theobroma > Theobroma cacao. Next base: position 31,254,369 of record NC_030858.1, read on the forward strand.
TGACCGGGCTTGTTTCTTGTAACTAGTAGCAGCCCATTTACCAGGCTTACTTCTTTGGGTTGTTGGATTGGTTGGTTGTCTAAACCCATTTCGTTTGGATCCTTGGATAGTTGATTGCAGGCTACATTTGACCAAGCCCATTTCCGTATATTTAATTCAGGTGTGGACTTGAACTTTCATGTTACTTTATTTTTTTATTTATGTTTATGTTTTTTATTTATTTATTTTGTTTTGGATATTAATGAAAATACATAAAATATAATAAAAATAAAATTTTGTTTTAGGTCACAATTAGGTTAGGATGAAATTCTTACAATCATAGTTAGTAGAATAATTATGAGACCTTACCATAAGGGTTGGGGGTAATCCTATAAATATTTTTTACCAAAAAGATTTATTTATATAAATAATTAATAAAAACATAGTTAAATAAAGAATTTAAATTTTATAAATATAATTTCATAATGAATGCTTAACATAAAATAAATGGAAGTCCTTCAATGATAGAATTTCAAGGATGTTATAAGGGATAACTTTCTTGAAAATTTTTAGATGAGAAAATCTTTCTAAATTTTATCAAAAGGGTTGCGGAATTTAGGAAGAATGTTCAATATTAAAGGATATTTTATTGTTTTAAAATGATAATAAATTGAAGAAATAGTTGAGGAAAATAAACTAGGATATTGAAATAAAATTCATTTATTAAAGCTAAAAAGAAAACACATAATTAATTAAGTATTATTTTGAATGGGCATTGTGAGGGTGCTAATCCCTTCTTCACATGTAATTGTACTTCGAAATCTAATCTGTTTCGTAAAATAAAACTTATTTTTTTAATGAACCTAAGTCAAATCTAAGACCTTATTAGGAAAAATATTTTTAATTAAGTGGTCAATTGCACCTAAACAAAAAAGATTGATGACGATTTCATTTATGTCAAACAGTTGAGTTTCAAGACTTATACGTTATTACACATATATATCCTTTTTAGTCTCTACAGCATACTAGTGATCATTCTACTTTTCCATAAACACATGGTGTGCTTGATTTTGAATTTAATATTTCAACTCTTGACATTGTGAATTTTGCACCACATTCCTATTCTTTAGCTAAGTCATCTTCATTTATACCTATTGTGTCATTTAATACTTATTCTCCATCAAAATTCAATGATATATCTCATAATTCACCTAGTCAAATTCCTGAACATAGTCTTGTAGAGTCTATTTCTATACATTTTAGTCCTATTGCTGATATTATTGCATTATCTAGGAAAAGTAATAGACCTAAGCATACAAAGTACCTTGATGTTTATCAAATTGATTTACCTTCTACTACTTAATTAGTTACTTCACATCCTCACTAAGTTTTCTTTCCTATAATAATTTATCTTCTGCACATAAAACCTTTACCACCACTCTGTCTCGAACTTATGAACCTAGCACTTATAATCAAGCTGTTAATTGAACTCACTAGAAAGATGCAATGTAATGTGATTTGAAGGCTTTGGAAGATAATGGTACATGGTTTATTGTTCCTTTGCCCTTTGATTCTTATGCAATTGGTTGTAAATGAATGTTTAAGGTTAAAATGAATGCAAATGGTGCTATAGAAAGGTACAAGGCACATTTAGTTGCTAAAGGATACAATCAAAAATAAGGTTTTGATTATCAAGAAACTTTCAATTCTGTTGTTAAGTAGATCACTGTTAGAGTTTTTTTTGGCATTAGTAATTGCCAAAGGATGGTTTTTATCACAGTTAGACATCAACAATGCCTTCTTGAATGGAGGCTTAGAAGAGACAGTTTATACATTGTCAAAGTATTTCTTAAGACTTGAAGTTGCAAGAAGTTCAGAAGGAATTTCTATTTGTCAAAGGAAATATACATTGGATTTTTTAAAAGAATATGGAATGCTTGGCACTTAATCAATGACAACTCCTATTGATTATAGTCACAAGTTGAGTAAAATCAGTAAGGAAATTACTAATCCAACAAGTTATATACAATTGGTGGGGAAGCTTTTATACTTAACCTTTACTAGACCAAACATCTCTTATGCAGTTCAGGTATTATCACAATTTATGGATAAACCAAGACAAGATCATTTATCTGTAGCATGTTAAGTATTGAAGTATCTTAGATCAGCCTCAAGATAAGGAATACTCATGAAATCAAACTCAAATTTGATCATATTTGCTTATTCCGATAGTGATTGGGCAAGTTGTCTTGATACCCATAAATCAATCACAGGATATTGTGTTTTTTTGGGAAGTTCATTAGTTAGCCGAAAGTCCCAAAAGCAGTCAATGGTTGCTTGAAGTTCAACAGAGGCAAAGTATTGATCTATGGCTTCTACATGTTGTGAAGTCATATGGTTGAGGTATTTGTTATTTGATTTTGGCATTAATAATAAAGTAGCAATCAAACTTCGATTCATTACAATAATCAGTCTGCAATTTATATTTGTTGAAGTCATATGTTTCGTGAATGTACAAAATACGTAAAAATGGATTGTCATTTCATCCGTGAGAAAGTAACAAGCATGATTGATTCTATATATATTTCTACAGAATGGCAAATTACAAGTTTGGTTACAAAAGGGTTGCAACCAAAACAATATTATAAACTCTTAGGCAAGATGAATATTCATGATATTCATGCTCCGCCATGAACATTCATCTTGAGAGGGAGTATTTACTTGGACTGAAGATTGTGAAGAGCTTGGTTGCAGAGTTGATGGTGAAAAAAAAAAGACAGGCACATGCCTCTCATGTGCTTACTTAAGTGAGGATACGTGTGGAGCGTGTAAATAGAGAAAAATGAACACGTGTTCAATATTTATGTTTACTTACTGCTTTTACTATTTTACTAGCTGTAATTAGTAGTTAGTTTCTAACTAACTTTTAGTTTTAGTTTTTCCCTCTTTTATAACTGAATCCATTATCCCCTTTGTAGCTGTGTACATAAAACATAAGCTCTGTGAGTTTTCATTTGTGAATAATATATAGAAATATTCTTTCAGTAATGATTTTCTCAAAGCATATGCTACTTCTCACATCAATGTTGAATTATGGGTATTAATAACTTTTTAGTTGAAAAGTTTGGAAGCATTGATTAATTAGATGAATTGAATAATTATTTTATTTGACAAATAGAAAACCTCCGACCAAAGGGCTCAAACTCGTTATCAAGCTAAATAATGTTGGGGTCTTGTGAATGAAAATCTTCTGTCCTCATTTAGTGTCTTGTTTGTTTGTTTTTTTAATAATTTTGCACTAAATATCTAATTTTATATTATTAATGACATAATATCTAAAAAAGCTCTTAAAATTATTTTTAAAAATTAAAAAGAAATCTTTATATTTTTATTGTATTCAATCAAGTCTTTGCGTTTTTGTTTTAAGCCAAATAAAAGAATAATGGCTTATTTAATTTTTTAAAAATAGTTAATGAACTTATTTGAACATTATGTCATTATTAATCAAAAACTCTAATCTCAAAACCTCAAATCATAAACCGAAAATTCTAATGTGAGAAATTTATTAAATAGTTAATGTAAAATTAAAAAAAAAAAGATATCAAATAGAGCAGAAAATTTCTGTTCGGATCTTGCTCAAGTGCTTGCCATTCGAGTATGTTTCCTTTCATTTTTCATTTTCTATCTTGAAGACTTCAACTTAACCCACGTTGTATTGCGATATTATTATATTGGGCCTAATTCCATTTATTTTGCATTTTCTTTTCATTTGATTTTGTTTTAGATTTTGACAATGTTTTTCTTGTCATGAACAGGTGTAAATATTTATAGAGAAGTAATGTTGATGCATGAAATAAGAATCCATCAAACATATTGCTGAGTTACAAAATTGAGACCAAATGAGACGAGAGAAACTTTTGAAAATGATGTGATATTAAGATAGTAAAATTCCCGAAGGTTGAGAATGATATGCATAAGTGATGAATTGAAGTAAATAAATTAGGTAAATAAAGGGTAATTAAGGATGATGATATATAGAAATAAAATTGCAATTAGATAAATGAAGCCATAATAACCAAATGGTAGACAGAATTATATAATTGAAGTGATAAAAGGGAAAATGAAGCTTTTCAATTCCCAGAATAAAATGAGGTGTCTTCATCAAGTTTAAGAAAATTATCCCAATATATGAGTTGGATTATTTTATTGAAATACCAAAGAAATGGATATTACCAACCTGTTTTGGTCAAAGAGTGATAAGGGAAAAATGACAACATGAGCTTATCGTATCTTTTAGGATATTCATACCCTTCTTTTCCCTCAATTATGTAGAAAGCCTTAGCTATATTTAAGCTTTTATCATCTATAGAAGAGATATATATGCGCAGGAGTTTGGTATTATATTAATTTCCTTTGAGTTATTCATGTACTCATGCACTTGAATATTTTGTTTTAATGATAGATGCATGTATCTAAAGCTTTAGTTAATAGTTAAAGTTTAGAATTATTAACTTGAAAGTCGCAAATTATAATTATGTGAACAAGAATACAGTTCATGGGAGAGATTAATATTTAATTAGTTATTTTTTTTATAATTAATACATATATATATAATATGTAAAATTACAAGAAATTACAAAAGACCAAAAAGGATTCTATGAAAGGATTATTCTTTGTCAACAAATACCATTTCATCTAATAACTTATATGTGATGTGTAAAAACTATTTATAATTTTAAAAATAAATACACGTCATAATATGAATGAAATATATATTAGCTTAAGCTAAAAAATATATATTTACCTCCATAGTTTGTTGCTCCAGGAGAGATTCTATTTGAAGTATCTTCCTGAATCTTTTAAGAGATTGTCATGTAATTTAAACATCTCTTCCTCCTTTCTCTCTATCTCTCATTCTCAAATTGTTAAGTTTTCATACTTTTATCTGCGATTTTGAATGTTTAGATACGTCTAAGAATTAACACTATATGGTATAATTATGATTCAGTTTTAAGCCCCTTACGGAAGGATGTAAACAAGTAAGGTATCTGCTTTTTATAAAGTATCCTATCCAAATTCATTTAATTAAAAAAGTGCTTGAATTCTATTAAAATCCAAATAAATCGTGAAATACAATCCAAAATCGGACCTTAATAATTTAGTACTAGCCATTAATTACAGTTAAATACCCCGATTAAATAAACAATAACTTAAATAAGTAAAAATTATATAAAAAATTAATATTATATGTATCAGCTTTAAAAAAAAAGTTGATTAAAATGGCATTGAAGATAAGGAGGATAAAGGTTTGAGTTTCACAAATTACAAATTAAAACTCTCCCTTTCTCTCTCAGTCTAACTACTTAGAGATGTGACAAAAAGGCTTTGACATGATTTCTAATTAAATATTAAAAAAACAATCAACTTGCCTTTGATTTGAAATGTTTATAAGTTCAAACCCTATTGCCCTTTCTGTATATGAGTTCAATGCAAAATATTTTGATTTTGGGTTGCTCTTGAATCTATTTATTTCATAGTCTTGATCAGTTTATCATTTTAAAGTAAAGATTGAAGTGGACTTTATGGACTTTTCTTTGTAAATTTAATCTTTTCATTTTGTTTACTGTATAAAAGACTTCTCTTTTGACGTTAATAAAATTATCTTTCTTGGAAAAAAAAAGGAAAGACCTTGTGTAATTATCTTTAAGGATACACCAGCAGTTTGATAATGAAATCTCTAATTTGAAGATCTTTAATTCAAAATATTAAAAGAGGCATTCCCAAAACAAAAAAATAGTGTAACTCATGATTCAATGGCTTTAATTTGGAAGTAAACAAAGAAGAATTACAATACCTAATATGTAATTTTTTTTTTCTAATATAAATGTATCATTGTTTTGGTCTTTTTGGTTTATTTGGCAATAATGAAATGGCTTTTCCTATTTATGGGAAAAACGAAAAAGAAAAAAGGACCCGAATTAAATACTCATTGAAGATACAAGAAATGGCTGTCGAAATCTGTTATGCATTGGAAATTCAATGAAGACCGTCATTATTGCACGTAATATTTGTGAGAGATTATCGCAATGTGGCGTGTCTATCCAAAATCCTAGAAGCAAAGGTCTTTAGTTTTTCCCTCTTTTTGATTTTTCCCCTACAATATAGCTTAGCTCCTCTATTTCTCTTCCTCTTTCTTTGCCCTAATACCTTGATTACCCCCTCACTCCTTGCTATTTGTCTCTTTACATGCCGTCATAATTCCTGTCTTCTAAGATCCCAATCTCTTTCTCTTCTCTATACTCTTTTCGTTTTCCTTTGAGAAAACTGAAAAGGAAGAAATCTTTGTTATTTTTGCTTTCTGTTTGATGGGTGATCAAGCTGCTCAAGCGATTGAAAACTTGGAACAAGAGTCTGCTTCGATGGAAACATCAGATTTGTCACCCTCAAAGTCAAACAAACTCTTTCTCAAGCTCAAGGTCTCCAATACCTTGAAACGTTGTGGCCAGCATATCTGCCCCGTTTGCAGCAAAGGGTTTACTTCGGGCAAGGCATTAGGAGGCCATATAAGGATTCACATGAAGGGCAACAAAAATGGTCGCCATAGAAAGATTTCAAAGCTTCAGCCAAGAAATCTTCATCGTGCCAAGGCCAAGAAACGGATCTCGAAGAATACGCTTTTACCAAAAGCTGCCGATGGAGCTGTTGATCTGCCCTCGAATGATCAAGAAGGTAGTGAGAAAGTCAGTTGCTGCATATGCAAAAAGGATTTCAGGTCAATGAAATCTTTGTTTGGGCACATGAGGAACCATCCTGAGAGGGGTTGGAGAGGGATCAGGCCACCTCCTTCTGACAAAAACAGCTGCTGTTCAAGCGTATCCGAAAACGATGAAGCTCCAGAAGTTGATCAGATTAGTTGTGCAACAGAAAGAGGCTCGGTGTCAGGTTCTGATCTGTTGAAATCTCTTCCTAAATGGACTAACACTGCCAAGCGATGCGGGAAATACACCTCCGATGAGATACCTGAAGCTGCCTACTGCCTTATGAAGCTATCTCGAGGAGAATCTTTTGATTTGGGTCAGTCAAGTATTGCATACCAAAAATATTCTTCAACAACAGTGAAGCCGATGATTGATAAATGTCAATCTTCGGGCTTGACAAATAAAGCTTCAGAGCAGAAACAACGGAGCAATATTGTTCTAGGTAAGGACATGGGTGAAGGGAAAGGAAAGGCTAGGTTGAAAACTGAGTCGGATCAAGAGAGAGCTCCTTCGGAATATAAACGGGAAGATTCATACTGGCCTCGTGAAGAAAAAAAGATGGAGAAGTCATTAGCGAAAGAGCTCAGTTGCGATAATTTCATAGATAAGAAAACCATGGTAAGGGAAAATAAGCTGAAGCTGAATTATGCAGATGCTACTCAAATCGTTGAAAACAATCGTTGTTTTGATCAATTTCAGAAGTTCCCGAGGAAGCCTGATGAAGAAAAGGGTGATCCATCAACCGTAGAAGGTAGATTTAGAGACAAGATCATCCCAAGTAGCCAAACACCTGGTTCATACCCAAAAAACCCTAGTGAACGACTATTTGAAGCTCCATTGGATGAAACAGCATCACCAGCAGAGGGCAAACATCTAAAATCCAAACCACTATTCCCAACAGCTAGTCAGGCAGCTGAAGGAAGTCAGGTTTGTCCCCCTAAGATACTAGACTTTGATCTCAATGAACCTTATGCGGCTCTAGATGGTGAGGATACAGGATCTAAAATTACCTCAATCTGATTATGTAGCTTATTAAGAAGTATTTCAGGGTATTATATTTCTAGAAGTCAGATTGGTTTTTTTAGTTGCTCAGTTGAAGTCAGCTAGTGATGATATTTGATCCTTTAGTTTGATGTACTGAAATTTCTGTGAGAAACCCTTTTGTTTATTCTTGTTTTCATAATATGATGGTTACAACTAGGTGTAGCCATTTAATATTGTAGTCTTCTCTTTTCTTTTCAAGAGTGAAATAGTCTGGTCTAGGTTGCCCCAAGGAATGCTTGTTCAATGAAAGCTGAAGTATAATTCCTGAAACTGTGATCACTGCTAAACTTTGGTATGACATGATCTAATTGGTATCAAAGCAAACTATACATGCATAGTTTTTCTATTATAATTACAATAAATCCAAAGAAGAGGTCTTAGCCTGATGGTGTCCTTCAATAAGATTAATATCAGAAAGAAAGAGAAGAAAGGCTTTTGAGTTGAGTTCAGAGTGAATGAATTTTTGAGTGACTCCCATCTCCCATAAGACAAATGGACTTCTCTATTGTCAGTTCCCAAAACATTTTGAAGAGGGGGAATAAGAAGAAAATTGCATGTAAAGAGAAATGATATATATAAAAAAAATTTGATACATTTTCTTTATTTCTGTCTGAATATCTAAAATTAATTCAGGGTTCTTGCTAGAAGTTTAATTAACATAAAATATTAAAAAAAATCATATATTTACTTAGTTAATTTCTGTCATTATCATTTTCTCTAAGTTTTTTTTAATTTAATTTTAAGAGTTATATAAAACTTTAAATATTCTAACTTTAAATGTTCTTTTTGCTTTGTATCATTTTGTTATGCTATATTTCATTAAAAATCGCAGTCGTCCTACCATTTAAAGTCTTAACCAGTAAGTCCCTGTACAATTATTGTGAGCGCAAATAAAAACAAAACAGCACCTTTAAAACCTATAACCCTCTTATACAAAATCAAGTTCCCTTTCCCTCTATGCCAACATGATAAACATCAACATTTTGTCATGCCTTTGATTATAAACAAACATAAATAGGCTGATTTACATTAATAACTTTGCTCTTAACGCCAGTGGTAAGTTGAATGGAGATTCAAGTGAAAGTATCCTCCTTCTCTACCATCCTAAGTTCTTGCAACTAGTCTTTGAGCAGAAGATATCTGCAATACCATACATTCAGTTATGATCTTGGCTTTTCTTTTATTATTTAAATATTTCAACATTTTTGTTCCTCTTTGTTTGAAAATATGGTTTTGATGTGTTACCAATGAAAGAATGGAATTGTGTTGGTCAAATATCCACAAAATATTTAAACATATTTCATTAATATAGCTAGTTCTTGTATGTCTAAAGGCTGCATTTTGTATAATTCGAATATATATAGTTTGAGATTCTAACATTGCATAAAATTATAAGATTACTGTTTGCTCCTTTGCTATTATAGGATGTATATATATTATGTATAGTTCAAGCTTAACCTTTGCTCCTCAATGAGAGTTAAGATTCCACATCGAAATCTCTTTGTTATTATTGGTACAGTGCTCAACATTTTCAATTCTCTTATTTATTACCTTGACATTGTTCAAAATGTATAACAAAAATTATAAAATATACATAAAATCAACTTATTGTGAATATTATTATGTACAAGTAAGTAATCATTAATACTAGGTTGATTCAATTGGTAAGAACTTCTATCTCGACTTAAATGATTTTAAATGTGATTTTTATAGTGATCTATTTTGTTGCTTTTTAATAAAAAAATAATTATCATGTATTTATGCATGAGAACGTCTTTTTAAGTTTATAAGGTTGTGGGTATACTCTTTCTTACTTTAGTCACTAAATTCAAATTTATACCAATTTAGTTTAAAATTTTTAAAATTGTATCTAATGTTGATCACATTAAGAGATTCTATTCAAATAATTATGAAATAACAATATAATAACCATTTAAGTATATATTCATTCATTTAAAAAATCTTTGAAAATTCTTTACCCTTTTTGTCTTCTCATTTTCTTTCTTTTCAAATTATTTTTTGCAATTTATCTCTTCTAACTAAAACAAAAAACAAAATGATAGAGAAAAAAATTGAATCGTAAAAGTTAACATGATATTTTAAAAAAAAATTATGGTTGTTTAAGTCGCTATTATGTCAGTGTCCCATGCAGGCTGGGAAGCTTGATTTTGTGTAGAGAAGAGGGTGATTGTTCAGATTTTGGGTTGGTATATCTGGTGCTTTTAGTGGTATAACATCCCAAAATCCTTTTTTGTTCTTTTGATGGGTCGATATCTCAGTCACCTAATTATGAAATACCACTTTGACAAAAAAAAAAACAGAAGCTATTATGTCATTCTTGGTCATTTATTTTGATAAAAATGACTACATTTGGTACACTTTAAAAAATTGAAGGTCAAATTCTGATTTTTTTTTTTTTGGAAAGGCATCAAATTCTGAACTTAATCCCTCTATATTCTACCAAAATGTAAAATTTAATCTTTGTACTATTATTCATATAAATATCTCTATACTTTTAAAATTTATTAATATCAATCAGATTGTTAATACTATCAAGTTTCCTTCATTACACTTGTTGATCACATAGCATTGACCATGTTAATTTAGAAGTTTTTGGAATTTTAAAAATTAAGTCAAAATTTGAATTTAATGTATGTACTCTATTAAAATGTTGGATTTATTAGTCTTTTTATTTAAATTGTAAACATTAAAACTTTAGACTTTCAAAATTTGTTAAATCCACCATTAAATTAAGTTGCTGATGTGGCCGTACTAACATGGTGTTGACCGAAATTGGCATGATGTCGACTAATGTTAACATAACGTTGACCAATGCTAACATGGAAATTTTAAAGATCTATTTGTTTTGAAGTAAAATTGACAAAAAAAAAATGCAATGCGGCATATTGGGTGGCACGTGACGTTTAATTGCTAGCCAAATGATTAAAACGTAAAATAAACACTAATCCCTAAACTAATTAAAATTAATCAAAAATCAAGAAAGAAATAAGAATTTAAAATAAAAGCTTATCAATTAACCATACTAATTAGGATTAAAAAGTGGTACAACAATGGAGAAATTCCATTGAGATGTAAAAGTTGGTATATATTCAAGCAAGCGGTCAATTTGAGGCATTTGCATCAAGCTTTCCATAACCCAGTCTACTATAAGAATACTAGAGAACCAAAAGTCGTGTGATATAGACAGAGAATAAGGAAGAAAGGTTAAAACAATTATGGTTGTGTTTGAGAGAAAATATTAAAGAGGTGGAAGAAAATGATACATTGTACGATGTAGAGAGAGAAACGAAGGGCACTGACGCAAATTGGAATCGGATAGAAAGTTTGAAGAGATTCCAATCGGTTTCATGTCAACATTGATTAATATCATGTTAACATTGGTCAACGTCATCCGCATCGTCAACGCCACTTAACAACTTTAGGAAAGAAGCTTGACAATGCTAACGTATGAATTGAAATTAATAAATTTTAAAAATATAAAAAATCCATTGATATAAATTATATTTAAGAGATTAAATTTAATCTTTTGATAAAATATAAAAACTAATTTCAAAATTCGATCATCTAAAGTTAGCATTATCAACATGATCAATGTCATGTCAACAACTTTGACGGAGAAAACTTGATTTTATTAATGATTGAACTGATATTAATAAATTTTGAAAATATAAAAACTTGATTTATATGAATTATAATCAAGAGGCTAGATCCAATACTTTGGTAGAGTACAAAATCTAAATTTAGAATTTGATCAAAACTCAATAATCTAATTGGGACGAATTAAAATTCAGTGAGTAAAATAAAAAATTAAAATTAAAATTTAATGATCATACATAGAATTTGGATTTATTTTTAAGTTTTTTTTTTTTGAAAAGCTGAGTTCATTCATAATAAAGAATAAAGTTACAGCCATCATCAAGGAGGAGAATTAACCTCCAAGCCACCAAGAAAGGCGGCAAAAGAACAAAAACAGATTTGCAGCATCAAACCACCCCTGCCTTCCCTAGAAAATCAGCATGTACATCCCCCATCGAGCAAAAAGCGGTTAGCAAAACCTTAATCAACCAGACAGAGATGATCCTATCAAAACTTAAAACAAAAACTCCTTGTTCAAACACAAAATCTGCGAGAGGAGAGCAAAAGAAAAGAATACCCCCGTACACTTCGAAGATCACTTCAAGCCATTGCATGTCAAAGAGCAATGGAATGATCACCCCTGTACAGTTCAAACTACCCTCCTTAGGACCCCATGAGAGCCACCATGGTAGCCACAACAGGGCATTAACCCAACTTCTCAAAAGGAAAGAAAAGCCCCAGTCAAAAACCAAAAGCTGAATTAACCAATAGTAAAATATAACAGCCCTATCATAGCAACTCAACAAAGCATAACATAACCAAAACAAGCAGCAAGTAAGAACAGAGGAAGAGCAGTTATAATTCATCATCCGCTGGAGGTAACATCCGTATAAAATCAACTTCTCTACTTACCCCTGATTTGGCAAGAGAATCAGCAATCTCATGAGCGGACCTAGGAATTTTGACAATTTCACAACCGTCAATCATAGATTTAAAGTGCATAATCTGAATAAAGGGAGGCCTTAATTTCCAAGAGGCTGTGATTGGGTTTAAACCTCATTTAACAACATTTTCAAAGTCACTTTCAAAGATTTCCTTTTGGGAGCTCCATCTAGTAGTAACAAACATTGGAAGAGCTTTACATAAAGCTTTAATCTCAGTGGTATTGGCATCCATTATTCCCATTGAGAAAGAGAAAAGCAGCAAAACATTACCATTACATCCTTTAAAACCCCTCCAATTCCAGCTTCACCCGGATTACCACTCAAAGCACTACCAATATTAAATTTGAGGGCTCCATCCAGAGGGGCTTGCCACTTGACATCAAGTTTTCCTTTCAAAGGTTTTGAAGGGACCATTGCTGATTTTGGAAACCTCACAAGGTCTTGAATAGATAAATTAGAATATGGCCACTTTGCGTAAGCCCACCAAGCTACTCGTAATTTCACCATGTCAAAAATGTGATGACCATCTCAAAGCTTACCATTGAAGCATGCATCATTTCTCCCCAACCAAATGGTCCAGAATATCGCTGGGAAAGTCATCCTCCAAATTTCCAAATTGTCGATAGTTTAGGTAACTTCATTCCAAGATAAAAAATTAACAAGAGGGTCTTTATGAATGACCCATTTCAACACCCAATTGCTTGCCCAAAGATACCATAAAGCCCAGGATTCACTACAGATAAAAAAAAGATGGCCAATGATTTCAACATCTTTCATACAAAAAAGACAACAAACTGCTTCACTAAGACCTCTTTTTAAAAGAGTATCAAGAACCATGACTTCTCCTTTGAGAATGAGCCAATAGAAAGCTTCCACCTTTAACGGAGCAAGGCCACTCTAAAGTGATATCTAATAGTTTTCACCTTGAATAGCAGGTCCTTGGAGGGAACGGTAAGAACTAGTAGAATAGTAGCCACTGGGAGTGTCTCTCCATATCAGTTTGTCGTCAAGGTTCACATCTAAGGCCTCGTCTTTCAAAATATTATGGAGAGCCTCGCATTGATCAAGCTCCCAATCAAACATGTTCCTTCTTAACTCAAGACACCACTGCCATTCATCTCCCTCCCATACACCATACTTATCAACAGTACCATTTTTATTAGTGGCGAGGGCGTGAGTTCTTGGAAAGCTAAACTTAAGAATTATCCCCTCAATCCATTGGTCATGCCAAAAACTTATCTTTTGACCATTCCCCACTAATAATCCAAAACCAACTTTTGTAACTTGGCTATCTCTATCATAGTGAACAAGAAGACTAATGATACTGAGCCAAATACTAGAAGTCATACGTGAACACCCTCAACAGGGAAGAGGCTGTCTCTACTGCACCCCGTTTTGCTTTCAATAACTTTTCTCCATAGGTTGCTCGTCTTGTTACCAAACTTCCATATCCATTTATTAAGAAGCGCTTTATTTTGAACATTGATATCAATCACACAAGACCACCAAGGTCTTTTCGGAGACATATAGTCTGCCAGTTAACAAGGTGCATCTTCTATTCCCTTAAGCTCCACCCAAAGAAAGTGTCTCTGAATTTTTTCTAATATCTCCGTAACACCAATGGGAATCAAGAAAAGAGACATGAAGAATATTGGGAAACTACTAAGCAGGAATTAAGGAGAGTAGGTCTACCACCCAAAGACAGATGGTGTGACTTCCAAGTAGATAGTTTAGATTCAAATTTGTCCACAGCTGACTACTATATTTTCAAAGAATTGGACTTTCCCCCTAATGGCAGTCCCAAATAGTTACTTGGTAACAGGCTAACTGTGCAAGATATTCTACTTGCCAATCTTCAACAAGCCTTTGGTCCAAGCCAACACCGTAGAGACAGCTCTTGTTAAGGTTGATTTTGAGACTCGAAATAGCTTGAAAACATATCAAAATCCTTTTAGCATTCAACAAATTATAAGAAGGGGGCTTGCAAACTATTACCGTGTCATTGGCAAATTGAAGGAAAGACATAGTAAACTCATCTCTGTTGATATTTGAGGTGTTGTTAGTATATTGATTTCATACATTGTCATCTATTTTTACCTCATTAATTAGTAAACCTAAAAGTCTAGAAAGCCTCGACAAAAATATACATAACTTACAATAATTTAATTAGACAAAAATAATTACTTTTTATTTTTTATTTTTTCCTATTCCATCGTTTGTTGATTTAAAAAAACCCCATTGGTAAGCGAATGCTAACGAACAATAATCACTTTTAATATAATATAAAATAATAATCACTTTCTAAACCTTATTCATTGAAACAAAAATACCTTACATAAGATATCTCAAAATTCTCTTCTCTAAAATGAGAAAACGAAACTTAAATTTTTAATTTTTAAAGCAAAGGGTATTTTAACTTTTAAAAATAAGATGTTTTTAAAAATAATTTTTTTATAATTTTAACTATTTTTAATTAAATTAGACAAAATTACCTTTCATGAAATTTTTTCATATTCAAGTACACATGATGTTACCCGTCATGTTGAAAAAATGTTTTTGTTATACGCTATGTGCAAAAACATATTATACGTTATGGTTAAAAAATGTTGATACACGTCATGTTGAAAAAAAAATATATTGTTGTTGCATGCTATGAACAAAAACATATTATACATCATGTTGAAAAAAATGTTGTTATTACATGCTATATTGAAAAAATATTGTTGTTACACTCCATGTTCAAAAAAATTTTGTTATACTTTAATGCCTAAGATGTTATTATTACTTGCAAACTAAAACTTCAAATTCTCTTCACTCTCTTCATTTCTTTTTGTTTTTTTTTTTACAATTTAACACCAATTAAAATGTTTCTAACATTTTTATACAAATCAAAACATAATTTTTCTTATCTAAAATACTTATTTCGACTGAAAATCGAAAAAAATTCTCTTTTAAACCCTAAGTTTATAAATTTCAAATTTTTAAGTTCATTAGTGTCTAAGTTCCTAATTAATTCAATTAAAAATTATTTCAAATATTTATGATCATTTCAACCATTTTAATTTCATCCAAAATACCTAAAAATCCAATTCTCCAAATAATGACTCACCTCAAGCACATCAAAAACCATCGTTTAGTGTCCTGAAAGCCCAGGAAAGAAAAATCGAGAACACAGCAAACGGATACCGAAAAGATAAATCAATAAAATTAGAAAGAGCTAGATAGTGAGAGAAGGAAATCAAAATCATAGACGGAGATGGAAAAAAATTGTGATGAATAGTTTAATTTATTTGAAATAATTTAAAGTGTATTTTTGTCAAATTATAACTAAATATAATTAAAAATAATTAAATTTATTTTTATAATTATTTTTGAAATCTTCTTATTAAGAAGATTATTCCTCACAATTTTCTCTTAAAGCAAAGGACGAACCTCAAAATCTAAACGGTTGTACATCTTGACAATGTATCATCAAGAATTATATTAGAATTCCAATTTTCCAGCTAAGAATATTTTTTTTATTCAATACTCAATATTCATTTCGTTTGTATAAGCTTAAATCTCCTAAAGGAATCAACAACATTTTTCCTTTTTGACATTAACATTTCTAGAAGAATTATCCAATACAACATCTCTGCAAACGGGATTAATTAGGGAGTTCATATTCTATAAAGATATATTTAAAATAATCGATAAATTAATAAGACATTCTCCCTATAAAAACCTTTGCTTTCTTAGAATTTTAAATTAATTTATTTTATTAAAAGAAAAGGATTCAAACTCAACAATAATTTTTTCAATAAATAAATATATGCAGCCACCATTGAATTAAATATTCCGATACTAAAATTTAAATCAATCAACCCTCATCATCCTCCAATTAAGATTAATAGCAACGAAAAGTAGTATTGAAGGCAAAAGGAAAGAACAAATTTAAATTGGTGAAACTCTTCGGAAATGCAATTCAAGTACATTATATTTACTTCAGTTTACTGCACAAAAGATTAAGTATTGTTGACAATCATGGGTGCCCGAAGTTCTTAAGTACTTCTGTAAGAATGACCCCTCCTGCACATCCCATTACCAGAGTAAGCGTAAGCCTTCCTCCAGGAACAAGCTCTGGCAGTTTCAAAGATGTCGATGAATTGGATGAATTGGAGTACCGATCTAACCAAGACATTGCAGCAGGAAGAATTCCAAACAATACTAGTACTGGCAAAAACATGGAAAATTTTGATAGCTTTCAGATGTTTGCAAGGCAAAGGAATGGAAGCTTTTAATCAAAACTAGCGCAAACGAACTCGCAGTTGTTTGCATGGCAAGGTATTGTGATTATGTTTAAGTTCAAAAATTATGCAAAATGGAAAACAAATTAATTTATCACTACATCAATGGGTGTTCAGAGAGAGAGGAAAAAATAGAAAAATGTCTCAGGAAATTACCTCCATATGTTCCTGCAAAGTCCAAGGCTTTAAAAAAGATCTCTGGGTCTAGCAAAGCAAGTCCGAGGGGCGGAATCAAAGTCAAGAGATAGGGTTGAGGTCTATTCTTACCGGTCGGAAGTTTCAGCACTGAAATAATTGGAAAATGAGAACAAAAAATTGAATATCTTCATGAAACAACATTTTTGAAACAGAAACGCAATCAGTGCAAGGAGACAGTGTGCTGAAAGTAAACAGGTTCAACCTCTAGAACACCTCTTCCGATTATTTATTATCATACAAAACAGTAATTATGATGCAAAGTGTTTATGCATCAACTGTCTTGGAGGTTTGAATTGTGATATCAATCTAGTTTTTTTTTTTTATTTGAAGGAAGAGAATTCGAACACTGTTCTTTGAGTAAGAAGTACATGCACCAATCATACATAAAATGCTCGGATGTTAATATCGATCTAGTTGATTTTGAAATGATTTAAAAATTGGAAGTTCCATAGCAGAGCCCATGTATGGCAAACCTTTTCAGAAAGGCGATTGAAAATAACCTTCCACTGTTATGACATACGCATGCACAGGGATGCAGTTATCAATCAATGGTTATGGACGTAGAATCAGGAAAATATCAGAGAATTAATCTAAACTCTAAATGTTCGACTCATGTATAAGCTAGGTGATGCTCATAAGATCACTAACAAAGTTGAAGGAAGACTCACAGTCAGCCAGGAAATCTGAAAGGCCCAAAACAAACCCAATATAAGAAGTTGCAATTGCAAAAAGCGAGAACACCTCGATTATTGGCTGCAAATTAACAAAAGTGGTGTCACTTTCAAACTCAATTTGCTCCCTTTCAATCTGAAGTTTGGCTCAAGTCTTTCAAGCAAGAACTTACTCCAACAACTCCATTACTAGATCGTAATTGTTGCAGTGGGTCTATCATCTTATCAGTGCCCATTTCAAGATTTGTAATAGATCCTAGAATAACAGCATTCCAGACAAGAAATAAACCAAGCGGTATAGCTGTGCCTAGGACAATAGCAGTCCTGCGAAAACAAGATTTATCAGAGGGAGCAAACTTAAGGATGCAATGACAGCTGAAACAAAGAAAGCAGGCACTAAAAAATATTTGGATTAACAACTATTCTCATCCATCGCCTTAAATTTCCATCATTCCGATTGTTGACGATCAAAACTAGTTTTGTCAGAATCAAACATGATCAAAACAATGACAAAAATGCTGTGCCCCCATGATAGAAACTTGATCATCAGATTCAATAGATTAGTAATGTGCTAACATTTGACCTGAAAAAAAATGGAGGGGACGGGAATGAAATCCTATAAGCATATAATGATAAGATCTGTCACCTTACTTTTGACATGTTTCCTTCAAGATTTGTACAGAGAACTGGTACAACATTCTGAAGAAAGCAGATATAAGATGTTACAAAAACTTAAAGGTTAAATTATTATAGGTTAAAGATGTTACCTGGTAAACAAATGACAGAGCAATTATTGGTATACTCATAGGAACAGCTTCGAAGTTTGCTTTCAGAAGACTATCCCATTCTAGGCCTCCACTTGCAACAGCCTAAATAAAAAAGCTTATCAATATAAAAGAAACACATTTGATAGGAGAAAAACACCATTTTTTTAGTCGTGTTAATGCATAAAGAGTTGACAGTAATCAGATATATTGAAGAGCAAACTCAGTAAAATGAACAAGTCTTGCTAAAGATCTCAAATTTATAAAATTATTACATTTTTTTATTTGGGAGGAGAGATTCAAATTTCGCTCTTTGAGTAGAGAGAAAGATGAATTGTTTCTTCTTCTTTATTTATCTTCTTCTCAATTGATCCTTCCACGAGTTCCCCTTCGTAAGAATAAGGAATTGTTTCTCGCTAATATGATCATAAAAATTTTTAAAGTTATTCAGTATTTGTCTTACATAGTAGAGGCCAAAGGGGAAAGAGAATCAAGAAGGAAATAGAAGGTCGATTCTTCATCAATAAGAAACAAAGAACATATATTCTAAAAGAAACAAAATTGTGTTCACGAATGTGAGAAAGGACCTTATGATTTAGCACAAGTAATGAAATTTAAATCATATTGTTGATTAAAGTCAGGAAATTACCACAAGAGCAGCGAAAGAAGCAATGATTCCGAGCACAAGAATCCCATTAATGGCACCAATAAAGCGCTGGCTACAGTTGAAAATGAGCCAAAGTCAATCTTAATTTGTTCATTCTAAAAGAAAGAGAAAATGTCTGTTGAAGCCTACCAAAAGAATAAAAAAGGAACTGGAACATGTCCTCAACTCTATGATCATAGAACACTAGCTTTAGATTTTGTGGCCTATTAATGAATGGCTGGGCTTTATATTGAAATATCAAACACTGTAAGTTAAAATATTCTGTAGTCTAATGCTCTATCTTTGTTTTTCTTTTTCCCTTAAACTACAAGGCATCAATTAGTGTAAAGGCAATTTCAACTTAAAATATTAGGTTCTAGGTATGACTGTATGAGGCACATCCTATGCCAACAGACCCAGAAATTTCATCCGGTGATATAGCTAGGAAGATTATGTTCATTCAGGGAAACATTCTATATCAAGAAGGAGAAACCAAACTTTTGTTTATGTGGCCAAAACAGGGTTGATGCAACTTTTTGTATTCCCTCTAGTGTGCTAAGAGACTGATCTCACTCACAACATCAGAACATCATGTAAATGTAATAATAAAAACAGCAGAGAAGATTGTTTAAAGAACACCAACCTTCCAAAGTAGCATATGCCTCCCAAGACCAATGAGAACAATGTTGCACTTTCCCATCTGCAATCAAAGGCTGTCCATCAATACCTAAAAAAACATAAAGCAGCTGTTTGATACATTAATCATAGAAAGCAAAATCAAGAGATCTAATTGGTATTAAGTTGCCTGAGAGAATTAGAAATAGAATTCAGGCTCATACAATGGAATGCCAAGATAATTTGTCAAGATATCTGAAGAACGAGCCACATAGGCAACAAGAAGGGCGTAATGTATAGATATGTATGACCAACTGCAAGACAAGTAAACAACAAAAATTAAAGACTCGGTTTGACAAAACAATCCAGAATATACAGTGGGTTAGCATCCAGATAACGTAACAAGGCAATGGCCGTTGCATGCATTAAAGCTTAAAATGTGCAAACATCTATAAGGTGTTGGAGAAACAAACAAAAGCTTATCAAGAAAACAGCAACCTCGACAAAATTTAATTGTTTGTTATAATCATGCAGTTACTATATTTTCGCCAAAACTAATAAAATAATTTCAGCTTTTAAGTTCATTCTTTTACGAACATAAAGCACGCATTTTGATGGCTTCTGAGATGAAGTCCATCCAATTCCTCAACAGCTAGTAAAGCAGACAAATACTCCTTCAAAAGACGGGGAAAAGGACAAACAATCATTCATCCATAATAGACCCTAACTAAACATCTGACTGAGTTGCATTTTAACACATAATGACATTATATAAAGGAGTAAAATGTAAAATTGATGACTTCTCAGCCTACCAAGCAATTTGAACTCCAACAGATCCAAGAGTTCTCCTGGCCATAGATACCTGAAATAAACCATGTGGAAGTATAAGCATGTTAATTAGCTACAATGAGACTAAAGTATCAATATGCAAAACTATGGTAAATATCAGTAGGTAACAAGATTTTAAATTTGGATTTCGATTCTCAACATTCCTAATGGTAAAAGGAAATTACCAAGACTACGATTTCCATTAGATAAGTAAATAAATAATCTTGAAAATAGTAAAATTAGTTTCCCTCTCTTTTTCCTTACACTTTTCTTGCAACTCTCCCTTAGTCAATCTGCAAGATGTTTGACAAAATTTATATGGATTTGTTTTGTCAAAGAGACATGCATGGAAATCAACTAACCATACTTCCTCTACGGTTCTACACCAAAGAGGTGACCACTTGCCATTAAAGTTCCTCTAGTTTAGCTATTATAGCTTTTGCTAATTAGTTGCTACTTAAAAGATAACCAGAAATTGTAATGCCCTATATGTTTTCATCAAAGCAAATCCTATATCTGCGCATGAGACTCATGCACAGGTAATCTGGCTTAATTCAAAGTTAAGAATCTATATTTTTGAATAAATTAAGAGTTCACATTAATTAGTATGAAATCAAGAAATCAGTGAAAAATTTAATTTAATTCAAGTAATAGTGGTTAATAGTTAAAAATATAAAATGTTTTTGTTCTTACGAAGGATGCACATGCACGTTGTGTGAAACTGAGCGGAATTGATTTTAAGGGATGAGAGTGATACAGAGTTACATACCAGTGAAACACCACCAGAACCCAGTTCACACATTGTGTTGACATTAACTTCAGCAATGAGCAGCCCGGTTGCTACCTGCCCCAGTTTTTCAATCACTGGAGTGATTAATTTCCTTTATTTAATTTATAAACAGCTTAGCAAACAATAAATTTATAAACAAAGATCAAAATGAAGAACAGAAAATCCACAAATCTTTTGCAAATTAAGAGTAGTTTTACCATGAAAATCCAACAAAGAATACAAGCAACAGCAGAGGCCAAAAATCCAGATTCTTGTGTCACTGCAGGAATGGCCAGGATCCCTGCACCCACCTGGAGAATGAACCAGCAATAGGCAAGATGACATCAAATAGATAAACAACATAGTTAAAAGAGAAAATCAAACAATGTAGAGCAGAGCTGAGAAAAGGGCATACCGTGGTACCCGCCACCAGGAATATTGCACTGGATAAACTTCCTGCAGGAGGGGATCATAGAACTCGAAACAAATCAAAGAAATTTAAAACAGTACTAATTAAATGAATATGATTAAACTAAGAATGCAATTCCTAATTATACCAGGTTCTCTCTTGAGCGTGGCTTGGTTGAGGTTTGAAAAGAGCCTCTCAAATTCATACTCTTGGGCCTGATCAGCCGACTGTCTCTGGGAGGAGCATTTGAAGGTTCTCAAAGGAGTAGGAATCCGATCATAACGGAGGTGGTTTCTCTTTCTCTTCAGTGATGTTGGGCACAGGTACTTTTGGTTGTGAAAACATAGTTTAGGCCCTGTGCGAGAGATTAGAGAAGTTGGCGTTTGCAAAGGAACAGAGACAGACATTTTTTGGTGTTCCACCTCGGGCTTCAACTCTGCTTAGCTTAGTTACTTGCCTGGCCTGGATAAACAAATCCAGGAGGACGCAAAGCAATGCAACCTAGACTCTTTAACATTTTTACTACAAAAAACATGGTTCAAGTTCAAGTTCAACTCTTCAAGCCAAGGATGACGACTCGCTCAGGATAACGTGGGCCATCGCCAACGCTTACCATGCCTTCTATCTTTAAGTTTTCGTTCGTTCAGTTAAAGCTCAAAACTTTGGTGTAAATGAGTGTTTTGCACTCAGTAAGACCGGTTTCATTCCTACTTTTTTTTATTATTATTTATTTTTTACTTTTTTTCTATTTTAACTTAAATATAAAAACAACAAACCCTTCAACTTAATTAAAATTAGACATAATATCTAAAAAAAATCTTCAACTATTTAAAAAATTAAATAATTTTTTTTATTACGTTTAATCAAATTCATGTAAAATTTTTATTTTGAATCGAGTAAACCCTTATATCTAATGATTGATTAATCAAAATATTACTTATCATTTTATATTATGTGTATGTTGACATGTCATTGATGATAACATGATATATTAATATATTATAATTAATGATGATATAACATGTTAATATAACATAGTAATAAAGTCATAGGATATTTTTCACTCTCTATATCAGTATTACGTTTTTTTTTTTTATAATTGAGAAAAGGGAAATTCAAACCCTACTCTTTAAACAGAGAGATTATGCACCAACTAATGAGCTAAATGTTCTGATGCATTTGACTAATGATAATTAGTCAATCATCATTCATAAAAGTTTATTTGACTTAAAATAAAATATAAGAGTTTGATTAAACATAATAAAAAATAAAATTTATTTGAAAATTTTAAAATAATTCAAAAACTTTTTTATTCATTATTTTTTAAATTTATTATCTCTTATCTTTTTTATTACAATTAATTAAATACTCTTACAATTATTTACAATCTAATTCCATATGATAATGAAAAATTATCCATGTCGCATGTTGATATAAAAATTTAAGAAGATATCTTTTACACTTTTAGGTTTTTTTTTCTATTTCGTGATATCTTTATTTTAATTTACAAAAAGAATTAACAACATCAATATTTTAATCCACATAAAAAATTAATTGAGTGTAAATAATTGTATGAAAATTCAATTAATTATAATAAAAAAAACCCTGATGATAGATTTAATTAAATTCAGGCACTTTTTTTGTTTTTAAACCTTTAACTTTTCATTATTTTTCTTTTTAATATAGTAATTCATAAACTACTATTTTTGGATTGGGCCCAGCCCAACAATAAAACTCGAATACTAAGTTTATCCTACGTTTCAACAGTCCGCCTGTAACCCGTTTCTCTTTGCTTATCAATTGTTGCGAGTTGGGAAAAAATATGACTGTCACCTAACACAGAAAGAAGCGAAGACAAACAATAGGCTTCCATTCCATTTCTTTGCTGAAGGCCTTCAACCCATTTCATTTGTCCAAACTCCAAAGTACAATAATTATCAGAATTCAATTATTTAGACGATTTTTCCATGCACTTTGGGATTACAAAACTTCACCTTTAAATCCCCATGGCTTCCTCTCATTTGCTCTGTGACCATAGTCTCTTCTTCCCTCCTTCCTCCAAAAACAGTCACCTGTCAATTACTCCCCAAACAAAACTTCAATTTCGAAGAACGCCATTTCCCAAAGCATCCAAGAAACAGCTAGAGGTTCTTCTTTCTTTACTCTTTCTTGGTCCTGCTTTGGATTTATGTTAAAAAGTTAATATTTTGAGTTGGATTTTATGAGTTTAGTTTATTTTATTTTGCTTAGATTGTATATGACCCTGATGAGAGGCTAAACAAGTTAGCAGATGAGGTGGACAAGCAAGCTTCTTTTTCAAGACTTACATTGTTCTCACCTTGTAAGGTAATTTATTCTCTTTGCTTTGACTTGACTTGATAATTTCTGATGCATTAGTTTTATCAAATTTTGTTTTCAATTGTAACAGCCCATAGCCTTTTTTTTCTTTTAATAGATTAATGTTTTCTTGAGAATAACCAACAAAAGGGAAGATGGGTATCATGATTTAGCATCTCTCTTTCATGTAAGTTTATAACTTTTCGAATTGAGATATATGTATTGCTATGTTTCCCTTGAATTTTCTGCCCCCAAAGTCTGATTTTGACCCCTTACCCTTGTTTGTGGATCCAGACAGTTAGTCTGGGGGATATAATTAAATTCTCTTTGTCACCATCCAAAACTAAGGATCGTTTGTCAAGCAATGTCTCTGGTGTCCCCCTTGATGATAGAAATTTGGTGAGGTTTTTAACTAACTGCAATCTGTTGATTCCCCCATCCCCAGGGTCCCCTTTTTCTCTTGTGTTCTTAAATTTTTGTTCCTTGTTGCAGATTATTAAAGCCCTTAACCTCTACAGGAAAAAAACTGGCAGTAACAACTTCTTTTGGGTTAGACACGTGATACAAGATAAACTTTGAATTTCTATGTTTGATTTTAATATATATGTGCTTCTGAGAAATTAGAGTTTATCTGGAAAGCCATTTTTTTGGTTATATTCTTTTTGTGGAATAAAATGGGCAGGTTCATCTTGATAAAAAGGTGCCTACTGGAGCAGGGCTTGGTGGTGGAAGCAGCAATGCAGCAACTGCACTTTGGGCAGCTAATCAGTTCAATGGTTGTATTGCAACTGAGAAGGAGCTTCAGGAATGGTCAAGTGAGATCGGTTCGGATATCCCATTCTTTTTCTCACATGGAGCAGCATATTGTACCGGTCGAGGTGAGGTATGTTAATAGCATACCGTAATTATTGCTCAGAGATGTTAATTTGTTTCCTTTTGTATTACAACCTTGCTGTTTGATTGCAAAACACATTGTCAGGAATGTTTTGACTATTTATGTGTTAGGGAAGAAGGCCAGTTTTATAGTCCATTTCTGACAATACCTTCAGTTCTTGCGTTGCCCTTTCTCTTTTCACTGATACAAGAACTATCATTTGAGTTGTGTAGCGCATTAGAGGGTCATTTCTGACTTTTTGTGGTTCTCATTTCGAATTGTGAATTCAACAATCTCTAAAGCATATTCAAGTCATGCCTTTTTTCTGGGTTCTTTAGCACATTAGAGTGTCATTTCTGACTTTTTGTAGTTCTTATTTCAAATTTTGAATTGGACAAACTCTAATGCATATTCAATTCATGCCCTTTTTTTCTTGGTGTAAATATAAAGATGAAAACCTCATTGTGCCCATAACTAAGCTTCCTTTGATCCTTTAGCACCTGAATTTGTCAGAATATTTTGTTAGGACTGGAAGTACAACTCATAGACTTACTGTATATTTGTATGTGTATTTATTTTTAGAGAGGAATTTTTGTGCCTGGATCTGTCTTCTGATAGTAGTTATTATGAGTTTGCACATAATCATGACGCAACCTCATTCAATTGGAATGAAATTTATAGACTCTATTGCTGTACATGCATGGTTAATGGACTCTGTGCTGATACGCCCAGGTTGTTCAAGATATATTCCCACCTCTTCCTTTGGACATTCCAATGGTTCTTATAAAGCCTAAGGAGTCATGTTCCACAGCTGAAGTTTACAAGGTAATATATTAGGGCAATGCTGAACAAAATTCTGTACAACTTTTATTGCTTGCAGTAGCTAATAGCTAAGAGAAGTTCTGATTTCTCAGTGTCTTCGACTAGATCAAACTAGTAAGGTTGATCCTTTGGCATTGCTGGAGAAGATTTCAAGGAATGGAATATCCCAAGATGTCTGTATTAATGATTTGGGTATGAATACTTGAAGAATCAATTGTGTCTTCTCTTACCTTTTTCTTTCTTGATGCATATATAATCAGGTGAAGTTTCTTTCAGATAATAATTGACTTAATTTCTTGAGAGGAAGGTTTTTGGTGAAATATTAGAGTATATATCTCTGTCACAGCCTTTATGCATCAAATTATCCCTTCTTCACATCTTGAATCCAAACTTTGAACTTAATTTAGGCTGAGTGAGTTTATAAATATGCTTATTTTCAGTGGAAGTCAAAGTGAGCCATGCTAAGTGTAGAATTAGAGATGTATTGCCTTACATGAATCTCTGTATATTCTTTGCAGAACCTCCTGCCTTTGAAGTTCTACCATCTCTTAAACGGCTCAAGCAGCGTGTAACTGCAGCTGGTCGCGGACAATACGATGCTGTTTTTATGTCTGGGAGGTATAATATGTGCAGTACTTCGTTAAATTTTGATGTTTTTTCCAGCTTTTACCATAAACTTATGTTCAGACTCAATGAGACCTGATGTTTTGCACTTAGACAGATGGGCTAGGGAAAATGTGTGAATAAGTCGTTAAACCCATCAAAAGGATTCTTATGCCATAATAACAAAGGAGCTGCTATTTGCAAAGCTCTGTTGTTGAGTGTCATTTGAAAATCCATATTTAAAAAAAAAAGAATGAGAAAAAAAAAACATATTCAATTTCAAATTGTTTGAGTCATCAGTTTTGGCAGTTTATTTAATTATATGTTAATTAGATGTATGTGCCAGTATATATTTGTTGGGTGCGATGGCTACACCTACTTTTCTTGACACACCATCCAATTATCTTAATTGGTGCAAAGTGAACACTCATCGCTGTTTTTCAATATACATAATGCAGTGGAAGCACCATTGTTGGAATCGGTTCCCCTGATCCTCCACAATTTGTATATGATGATGATGATTATCGTGATGTATTTTTGTCAGGCAAGTCGCAAATAATTTATTTGAGCACTCCTTTGTCTGAGCCCTTAAGCCTTTTACTAATATCTATAAATATCTGGACTTCGTGTTCAAGTCCAACCAAATGATGGAAGGTCCAAGTTCAAAGCGAAAATGGCATTCTTTAGTTTGTACAGAATATTGATTTTTTACTTAATACTTCTTGTTTGAGGTTTATGGACTTTATTTTATCAAATTACTGATGAGAATACCTAGTAGGGGGGTAAACGTTGGTACCTTTGTTTGCATGGTTTTATGTGGAAAAATAGGTTGCATGAGTTGATGGACTTTTTTATCTAAATGCAGAGGCCAACTTTATTAACCGTGAAGAAAATGAGTGGTACAAAGAACTTACTTCAGTGACTGCTTGTCAGCCCCCGGAAGCATCACAAACTCTTGAGTGATTCATCCCTACTGAAGACAAGACGTAAGGATGGAACCGCTTTGGCTTGTATGATCTACTTGTAGTACAACAGCAATTGATGTGTTTCTGAGTGCTATCAGACTATGTAGAGTTAAATGTCGAGTTGCAGTCAGCTTTGGGTGTGGGAAAATGGGAGAAAAGGATTATATATTAATTACCCAATATTTAACCCAGAAATTAAGCAGTGAAGGAAGAGGCCAGTTGCAGGCAGAGAAAACCTGGAAGTGGACTTTTCTACCCAAGGAGCAAATACTAACTAAAGCTCGTGTAAGTTGAAATTCTATGCAGGCAGAGAGGTACTGCAGTAGGCAAATTTTTAATGCTTTATGTTGGACAAGTAGATGAAGTTTTTCTCCAATAATGATTCATTTTTCTTTTCCTATATTTCGTATAATGCTATTTTTTTATTTTTTTTTGCTTTTTCACTTTTGGAAAATAAAATGAGTATTATTAACTGAATGTAACATAAAATATAGATAAAAATCAGAATCAAAATCTTAATTTTAATTTTCGTTAAAAGTCCCCTAAGAAGGCCTCTTGTATGTTTTTGGTTCCAATTTTACTCCCGTCTAAAACCAAATGATGATAGTGCATGAAGTAATGGCATATAGAGATTAAAAGAAGAGAGTACTCAGGTGCTTTTTCCCACTAAAATGATATTCACCAGCAATCAACACATTAGCATCACAAGAACCAACACTAACACCAAATCCAAGCACATTGCGTCTTTTCTTTCTTTAATTTTATTTCATAAAATCTTTTCCCCACCCTAGAGCGAGGGAGAAGAAACAAACTGCCTGGGTAAGCTAAAAAGATCTTTCCCTTCAAATGGTGAAGTCCACTCATGCGAGCCTGCAGTTGAAATTTCTCCAGGCGCCACTCCACCATCCTGCAACCCCGCAATGGGTACAACGTTCCCATTAGAAGGTGTCAATCTCATTGCCGGTTTAGCACTTAATCCATTTGTATTAGGATAATACATGTGAGCACTCTTCATAGGAGATGTCGCCCCCAGCCAAATTCCACCAGGCCTTGGAGAAGAGGGCAACCCCCGATCCAAGCTCCAATCGATATTATTATAGTCCAATTGTGTCATTGAGCTACCACTGCTCCAGTCAACTGGAGAAGAGGCTCCTGATGAACTGGTAGAACCCAAACCGGTGAAAAGTCCAAGAGAAGATGCAGCCGCAATTGTTGGTGACGCGCCTGTTCTACTCCATAAACCATTTCCTCGGCTTGCTCCTGGAGAATCTCCTGGACCATTGCTGGATGAAAAGTGTTGCTGTTGTGGATAATAAAGCTGGTGATGCATCTGATTTGAACTCATATTGTTAGAACTAAGGCTTCTAGCACTCGGAACATGGGGCATAAAGCCATTAGACTTTGTAATTTCAACACTACTAGTTGGATACATAAAGGAATTTGTTCCAGGAGGAGATGAGCTTATACTTGTAGCTGGAACCTGCTTTGTATTTACAGATTGAGGTCGCTGCATCATTATAACCGGTTCCCTAACTGATGGCTGAAGGTTCTTAAAATCACTTCCAACAGCCACATAACGGGTATCTGTCTTTGCTAGTGGAGGTGAGGCCTGCAAAGGTGATGCCAAGGAATAAGAAACAGAAGGATTTGATCCAGCAGTTGGCCACCTTTTCTCAGCTGGCACCGCACTTTGTTGGGGTTTTGCCCATTCCAACTTCGGTTGTATTCTCTTCAAAGGCTGGAAACTTTTACTCACAGATTCTGAAGAACCTCCCACTGTAACTGCTGCTTTTGTATAGTCAAAATCCTTTTCATCCCTTCTTTGCTGTGTTGCAGGAGATAGATTTGGTTTTGGTTGTGGCCTTACTGATAAGTTTTGGCTAGCTGCCACTGACACCTTATTAGTACTAGCAGTCAGGGAATCACATGTTTCTTCGGACTTTGGTGGAGCAGAAGGTGGCTCCTGCTTCAAAGTTCTTAAGGCTTCTGCTGCTTTATCAAGATCACCTTCAGCAGCAACAACTGCTCTTTCAACCTCCTGCTTTAAGCACTTGTATCTGATTTCCATATCTGCAATCCGAGCAAGCTCTTCTGATATGTCAATTTTCAAGTTCCCACAACCAATAGTTGGTTCCTTATGCTTAACAGCTTCTTCACCTCCTTCAAAAAGCCATGCCACAGATTCCTCCACTTTGCCTTCATTCAATATAAGAGCCATTGTTGCCCGATCATGTGAAAATCCCATTGCTACAAGCTGCTGAGCAAGTGCTTCAAGCTTTCTTGACATGAGATAGCCACTGCACCGCTCATGCAACTCATGAGCTCGCCTCTCTTTCTGACGCTGGTGTTTCCTCTCATTCTTTTGACGAATTTTTTCTCGTTTATCATTGTCAGCTCCTGGTATTATTTCCTGCCGAACAGGAGGATTAGATGTTTTCTCTTTGTGATCTTCTGACTCACCAGACCAACTACCATTATTAGATACAGAATCATACTCAACCCCAGCTCCAAGTGAGCCCCCTGAATGCTCATCTGTCTCATCTATGTTTCGGAAACGACCATTGTTTTGAATGGGTGAAGCAGAGGATGATGGCACTGTTTCAATGGTATGGAATGTTCCCAAAATCGGATTATATGCACTAGCTGGAACACCACTACCTGCATTAGCAGGTCCTGAAGGCTTTGAAGAAGCCTTCTGAGATTCCTTGCCAGCTTTTTTATCCTTGGACTTAGACTTGGATGCAGGAGACATCTTTGTGGCCAAATATAGTCCTGAAATGTTTAGGACAACAATTTACTAAAGCAATAATGCATAAAAAGACTCACGCAATCAATACTCAGCAATAGCAATGGCAGTGGTAATTTCTCATTTTCTGTGGCATGTCACTCAAATAGGCCTAAAAGTGAAGAAAGCCAAAACCAATGAAAAGGAAGAACGAAATAAGAGTTTACTTCTCAAAATATGTTTATGGAATATACAAATGACAATAAAAAATATGTGTTGGAAACCAAATAGCTCCAACTATTACATTGATTCAAGGAAGCTATCATGCTGTGACCAAAAAAAAACAATCTTGTGCCTGGACCTCAAGTTATAACTGGCATCCAGTAAAATGAAGCAAATTAAAATATATACCTAGAACTACACTCTGAGTAACAGGTTCCATACTCAATGTGCAAAATGTCATATCCCAATAACAACATAAGATGTTCAAAATTTACAGCAAGCACATTTAATTTTTATTATAGACCAGTATCCCTAATTCATTATCAAAAAGATGTTCACCCATCAAAATACAATAAGATCCATTATCTTAAGAAGAATTTAAAAGGGAAGACCAGAAAATAATAGATGTTATATGTAATAATCAAAGAATCAATGCAAGTACACCATATTAACAGAGTATCAAACTCCCAAGCAATCATCTGAAGAAAGATTTCCTTCAGATAACATAATAATAATTCCATTTTATAAATGTATCAAAGAACGACAGAAAGGATGAAATAATAATTGCAAAGATCTTTGAGAAGCCCTTTGAAACATGGTTTCTTCTCACAGATACATTCTGAAAATAGCTCCAACGCAAATAAGTTGTTACTCTCATCATAAAACAAAATTCCAGATACATACTACGGGCTTGCAACTTAAACATATATGTGCTTATAGGAAAGTTTTTTATCCTTGGTCTTCAACAATAAATTTATTGGCATAATGTCAATCTCCAGTTAGAAATAATTTAATTAACCAATTCTCAAGATTTTCCACCACCGTCAAAGGTTACATTTAGTGCCTACCTCTTGCTTGTATCTCAGATTGATACATGATTCAGAAAAATAAAATAAAATGAAACCTTCTGTTGCTTTAACTTTTCTCTATAATGTCCTCACCCATTGAGAAACACTGAAAATAGTCTCATCATGAAGCTTCCATATCGCACTTTAAAGTTCCAATTAGAACCTGGCTCATCAAATTCAGACATTACATTCTTGGGTTTGCACTAGAATGAGAAAACTCCAGATTTTATTTGCTTTGCAATGGGAACCTCCATTCAGAGACAGTTGTAGAAAGTGATATCATTTAGATGCCATGACTGACGCTTGAAAAGTGCTTATAATTAACAGGGAAGAAACAGGAGAACAAAAGTTTAGCAGGCAAATCCAGTTTGCTCCTTTTCTTCTTTTTTATTTTGTTATGACAAGAATGCAAACAAATTTGATCCCTAATCATATTCCCTGCGATCTGTCATCCTGCCTCACTATTTTTGAGAGTACTAACTAAATCCAAACTCAAAAAAAACTGTTTCTTCACTAGATTCTCCACATACAGTTTCGAATACCCATTCAATGCATTCTCCAAGTTTCACACTTTTTGCAATTCCTTAAAAGCACAAACGGAATTGTAGCCATATGATCACTAAGCATTGCAAACTTTGCCTAAAGATGATTGAGAATTCTATAATCCAAAAAGAAAGAGAGAGAATTACACTAAAATCAAAGTTCACGCCATCAAGAAGGAATTCAAACTTTTTGCAATTCCTTAAAAACACAGAATAGAATTGTAGCCATATGATCAACAAGCATTGTAAACTTTGTCTAAAGATGATTGAGAATTCTATAATCCAAAAAGAGAGAGAGAGAATTACACTAAAATCAAAGTTCACGCAATCAAGAAGGAATTCATCGATTAGTTCAATTGCGGACTAACACCCCATGTTTTCTGAATCCTGATCACAAAGAAACCTATTTCGCGGCAGCCAAATTCACGAGAAAGAGACTAACAAATGAAAGCATCATTTCCGAAACATATTTCTAATAAACCCAAATTTTGGGTCAAAAAGAATATTTTAGTTTTCCATTTCTCTAAATCAATAATGCATGCATCTAAAAGTCGCATTTCAACTTGTTTTTTTCTTTTCCTGATTCCACAAATCAAGATTTCAACGAGCCAATTCGATCCGGAAATTACCAAAACAACCCTAAAAACGGAGAAGAAATTCACGATTCATTCAACAGAACAATGCAGATTCAATGAAAATTAAAAAAAAAAAGATTGAAGGAGTCACACACATGATCAATCAAACCAAATTTCCTACACAAAAGATAATGATCTCCAAAAAAGTCTTAAAAAAATGAAAGGAAGGAATCAAAGAAGAAAACGAAAAAAAATGGGGATACCTGGGTGAATGGAAGGGGGTGATGGATCGGACGATCGAGATTGAAGGATCGATGGTTGAGAGAGTTGGATGCGAAGAGACAAAGGGGAGGGAGGGAGAGAGAGAGAGAGAGAGAGCGGTATTTCGAGGCCCAAACTGAATCGATAGTATTAGGGTTTTGTTTTGCGTTTCTTTAACAACAGAAAAAGAGAAATATGAGATTCCATTATAACCAAAATTCACTCGTTTATAACGGACCCCTTTTATACTTGCCCTTTCTTCCCCTTATTTTTCGATGCTTTTTTCTTTCTTTCTTTCTTTTTTTTATTATTACCATCAATTTTATCATTACTTGCTACGAGTAAATTTAAATGTAATTAATTGCTTGCATTATACTTTTATCCCATATAGATATCAAGGGAGTCAAGGTTTAATACTCTAAAATCTTGTAAAATTTATGAGATAGGAGACTATCGTTTTATTTGTGTAGTCTAAAATTATATGTATAACAATAATAATAAAAACTTTACAATCCCAAAAAACAACTTTACAAATATTTTTTTATGTTCTTATTTAAATTGATTGATACTTTATTTTCGTAAACATTTTCTTTTTTCATTTACAAAATCAAAAACACAGTTCTTAAAAAAAATTATTCCAGTAGTTTTTTTTTTTTTAAAACAAAAAGAGTCTACAGATTCTAAAGACTTTTTTTGAAAAAAAAGATAATAACATGATACTTAAAAAAATCTCTAAACTATTTTAAAAAATTCAAATAAATTCTTTTTTTATTTCTTTCAATCAAGTTATTTTATTTTTATTTTTAATCAAATTTATCTGTATAACCAATGATTAATTAACTATTTGTAGTAAAAATAATATTTGTCATTATATCACATGGTGCTAATCTAGCATACTAGTGTGACATGATTACATGGTCAAGTAACATTTTCTCTTTTTGTGTTAGTACCACATTGGTATAAAATGACAAATGATATTTTGATTAATTATAGTTAGTCAATCATTAATTATAAAATTTTATTTGATTTAAAATAAAAATATAAGAATTTAATTGAATACAAAAGAAGAATAAGAGTTTATTAGAATTTTCTTAAATAATTTAGAGACTTTTTAAAGCATTATGGCAAAAATAATAAGCCACTAAGCATTTAAATTGAACCTGTATCCAGTAAGGATTGGACAATGTATTTTAAGATAAGGTTTGACTCGATTTGTCTCAAAATATGTTTTATTATATTAAAGTTATTGATTAAATTATAATTTAAGTTCTATATTCTAGCATACCTTGGATTTAGTTCATCTACTATGATCTATATAAATTGAGTTCTAATACTTTTAAAATTTATTAATGTCATTTTGATCGTTAACAAGTTTCTTTCATTAAAGTTATTAATGTAGTCTTGACATACTGGTTTGGCATTAACGAGTGTTGATGTAGTGGTATTTGATTTTGACGTGAAATTTTTAAAAATTTTATTGGTCAAATTTTGAATTTAATTATTATATTTTACCAAAATTTTGAACATAGATTTTTCTATTATTTATAATTTATATAAATTGAATCTTTACATTTTTAAAATTTATTAATATCAATTGAATCCTTAATGATCTTAAGCTTTTTTTATTAAAGTTGTTGATACGGTGTTGATTATGTTGACGTGGTATTAACTGTTGTTGACGTGGCTTGACTAGTGCTAGTCTGGAATTTTTAAACACTAAAGTACCATAAATAACAACAACTAAATAAAAATTAAAGTTAACGGCAATTTCTTAAATTAACCTATGCAAATATCTTCAAACTTTATTTTAAATTCCATTTCATGCCAACGTCTGTGGATTCTCTCTCTACATCACACAACTTTTAGTTTTCTTCCACCATTCTCAAAGTCTCTCTTAAACACAATCAAAATTCTTTTATGGAAAATACTTGAGAGTGCCTTTGATGCATGGAAGGAAGCGAATTAACACTTTCCAATATCTTGAGGAGAAAATCTATAGCCGATTGTCTTCTTGGATGGCTTTTGGTCTTTCCTTTGCAGGTAGACTGACTCTCTTGTTTACCATACTGTGTTATACCATGCAAACAGTTGCTACCTATTGAGACTTGCAAGAAAATTGAAGCTCATTGCCATAATTTCTTGGGGGGTGGTGATTCTAGCAATGCCAAAGTGCATCTCCTTAAGTGGAAAAGGGCTTGCAAGCCTAAATCTGAAGGTGGTTTAGGAATCCGAAATCTGAAGGCTTTGAATGATGCTTTTCTACTGAAATTTGTTGGAAGCAAATTGCTCTTCCAATTACTCTATAGGTTAAGATTCTACGTGGTAAATACAGCCTTGGTTCCTATTTAATACCTGAGAGCATTAACAGAACCGAGGCTTCTTTTCTGTGGTCTTCACTAAGCCGACTTTGGCAAACCTTTAGACAGAATATCAAGTGGGCCATTAGAGATGGAAGAACTACGAGGTTTTGGATAGACACTTGGATTGGTGAGAGACTGTTGCTCAAGGCTGCTCAATCATTGGGTTGCTTTATTGATGATAACAGTCATGTTCGGGATCTGGTTCAGCCTAATGGTGCCTGGGATGTTGAGCGGGTAGTTGATTGTTTATGGAGGAGGTGTTAGAACACTAAGTTAGAAAATGTAAAAATTAACATAAAGGCGTGTATCAATGTTACTATTTTTAAGATTTTATTGATGACGTTTTATACTAATAAAATCAAATTCACTGAACACTCATCAGAATATGACAAGATTATCACATTTATAAAATATTTTTCTGTAGCAAAATAAAATAGCAGAAAACTTAAAAAATGTTTGAGAAATGAAGTAAAGATGTTAATATTTTTTTATGTACGTTCTATTGTCTAAAAGATAGTCTTTTTTATAGGCTTAGTGCCCATTCCCAATAAACACAATTTGTGTCTCTTTCAAATATTCATACCTATCTATTTCAAATAGACATAACTTTTAATTTTTCCCACCAAATGTGACTTTTTTTTTATTTTTCATTTTCAACAGATATGATTTTTAAATACGATTTTTTCGACAAACATTTTATTTGAAAATGTTCCAACAGGAAGAACCTAAGGTGTTGATTAATGCCATTCCTCCTTTACATTTCGATCATTGCGATGAGTTGTATTAGGCTTCCACATCCTCATGTGTTTCCTCGATCTCTTCTACAAATGAAACATTAATTGAGGGGATGGAAACTCAAACTGTAGTCAATAAAGGGGTTTGGAATATGGCTTGGCGTTGAAAGGGGCTTTATCGCATCTGCACGTCCCTGGTTCAGTGTCTGCATGAATGTATCCTTACTAATAAGGAACTTACTAGTGATTAACAATGTCGTTTAGGCAATTATCTTTAGTATTACTTGGTGATACATATGAAATGGAGGAATATTTTCGTTTTTGAAGGTAAGTGGATCTCAACGGAGGGGCGACTGAATGCAATCCCAAGCTTTGTGTCATCCGTAAAAAATTCCTATTACATATATGGAGATTTTGGAGAGGTTTTGGTTGACATTGAATTCGAATGGTGCATTTAGATCTACTGCAAGTGGGATGATTCGGGATTTTAATGAGGAATGGCTTGATGGTTTTAACATTAGACTTGAAAGATGCACGACATATCGAACTAAACTTTGGGGTGTCTATAGAGGACTTTGTTTAACTTGAGAGCTGGGCTTTCCAAAATTGATTTACAAGTTGACCGTAAGTTAGTTGTGCAAGCCATTACTTCTTGTAGGGGTCATCCTTGCTCTAATTCGGACCTAATTCAAGCCATTCATCAATTTCTTTAGAGGCAGTGGGAAGTTAATGCGTGACATATTTTCAAAGAATATAATATGGTAATCGATTGTATGGCTAATAAAGGTTTTGACGTTAATAATGACTATGTCTTTTATGATGTTCCTCCAATAGACACAAAAAAGTTGTTATTGAATGATTTTAACAAGAGCTTTGCATAGATAGGTCTTGGGTAAGCTCTCTAATGGTTGGAGGGTTCAAATCATTTGTAGTACAGTCCAAAATCCAAAAAACTAAAATTCATACAATAGTGTGACATATTAACTTACAAATATTTTCCTACGATGTTCCAAAAATAAAAAGAACAAGCATGCATATAATTTTTGTTTCTAATTTATCATCTACTTGCATTTTAATAGGATGTTTTCAATTTTTTCCAAGATATTAATAAATTGGATTTAATTATTGGGTCTTAACAAATTAAATTGATAATAAGTTAAATAAATAAAAGGAAAATGTTGATTAGTTAGTTCATCTTTTTTATTGAATTTCCTTATCCGGAAATTAATGTTGTGGACTCAACATTAACACCCTAAACATTTAACTTTTTCAACTCTTTAATGCTAATTAAGTAAAAAAAAAATTTAAACACATGGCATAGTTTTAGGTGATGTGATTTCATGTGATAGAGGCTAATTAATGTGTTCCATTAAGGCTTAAATTGAGACAATCAGTCACAAGATAGCATGAAACCTATTTTCTCCATTGAATAATTGAATTGTAGAAAGGGGTTTTTCTTGTTAGTTAATCTTATCCCTCTTTTCTAGAAAATGCTTCCCAACTTATAAAGACAATTGAGTCAACCTTTATTGTTTAAGAGCTGCATATACTTTTCAGGGTTTTCTCTTTTATATACTTTTAGCCGGTTACTGTAATGGGTTACATACATTACAGGGTTGAACAATTCTTGCCAGTCTGACTAAAATATAGGAAAATGGCAATATTTAGTGAAGATCATAGGCATTGATCATATATTACATACATAT
Source organism: Theobroma cacao (assembly GCF_000208745.1). NCBI lineage: Eukaryota > Viridiplantae > Streptophyta > Magnoliopsida > Malvales > Malvaceae > Theobroma > Theobroma cacao. Next base: position 31,291,451 of record NC_030858.1, read on the forward strand.
ATATAATAGTTAAAATACAAACTCACCAAATCTGACAACTTTTAAAAGGTGTCGGTGTCAGGGTTCCAACCACCCTGCTAAGTTGGATGCAGGATCCCATTTTGTTGGAAAAAGCTTAACATTGAACCCAAGCCGAGTTCAAGACAGCGGTGTCACTGCAGAATTGTTTTATTGTTTGACCTAATTCAAAGTTTCTTCATTACTAGTAATTAAGCCCATGTGCACAGTGCACCCAGACTTGAATCTGTCCTCCTCAATCTGTACTAGTATTCTTTCCGTGCGTTGCCGCGCGGTCAAGGCTAAATTTTGTTTTATTCAATTATTAATTGTTACATATATTTATATTTTTTATTTGTATATCTAAATAAGATTATAATCACATTTATAAATATGAATAGAAATAAATAGATGAACTAACTTAGTTAAAATTAGTTTATTGAATTATTTAAAAAAATTTAAATAAACTTTTATCCTTTTGTTGTGATTAATCAAATTTTTATACTTTATTTAAATTAAATATGTTTTTATAATTTACAATTAATTAACTATTATTAATCAAAATACTTTTTTTATTTTATTTCACATGGTGCTAACATGAATGTTGATATGTCATATTAGATGGTGACATGGCATGATTACATGATTCATGATATTTTTAAGCTTTGATGTTAACATTTTATAAATATAAAATAACAAGTGACTGTTTTCATTAATAATAATTTTTTTATTCAATGACATAAGGATTTCATAAGAATAAGAATTTATTTAAATTTTTTTAAATAATTAAATTTTTTTAAAAAAATATTATACTTAATTGATTCTTTCAATATACATATAAATGAATTTATATTAGAAGGGTTAACTCTTTCATCACAGAGAACATTTTTTTATTAAAAGAAAATTTTAAATTTACTGCTTTAATCAAAGTAGTAATCAGATTTATTACTTTTTTTTTAAGATGTAATTTTGAGATTATCTTTTAAGTTTAATTAAAAATTACAGAAAAATTGTTTTCAAATATTCTTAAAAGTTAAGGTTCAACCCAAAAATTTCTAGAAAAACAAGAAAAAGACATAGGTGACGTGGCAGGAAAGCTATGTCCGAACAGTAAAAGGGTAAACATAGTACTATGTAAGAAAAAGGACAGGAGTTGGACCCGAAAGTACCGGTCCGAGAACAGAGTCCTAGTTCACTAATTTTTGAACTTCTATTAAGTCGAAATTTGTGCGGGTCTTTTCTTTCCTTCTTTTTGTTCTTGTCTTTCTAGGGTTTTCTGCAATTTTTCTTTTTCTTCGTAATTTAACAAAACATGAGGAAGAAACTCGACACCCGTTTCCCAGCCGTAAGTTGTTTTTCTCTCAATTGTTATACATATAGCTTATAAACGATTGCTTGGGGTATTATTTACTTTTACAAGTGTGTTATGAAATTTGTTTATCTTGTACTAATTGATGTTAATTATTCGATAGGCTCGAATAAAGAAGATTATGCAAGCTGATGAAGATGTTGGAAAAATTGCTATGGCTGTCCCTGTGCTTGTTTGTAAGTACTTTTGATTTTTTTTTTCCCTCATAAGTTTCATTCATTGTAAATACAAATATAGTAAAAAATCTAATTTATGCATTGTCCGGAATAGTTAGAACTTGGAAGTTTTAGTTTCGAATCTTAGGTAGGGAGTAGGGTTTTGTGTGATGAGAGAGGGTTTTGAAGTTCAATAGACTTTCGCTATGTAAAGGAAAACTAATTTATCTTTTATGATAATTAATGGCTGCAGCTAAAGCATTGGAGTTATTTCTACAAGATTTATGTGACCGAACGTATGAAATAACTTTGATGAGGGGTGCCAGGACTATGAATTCTTTGCATCTGTAAGTGAATTTTTTCTTCTCCTTGTGTTGACATTGGGTGTTAGACATCAGGATTAACTTTGTTGGTTTTGAGCGTGCAGAAAGCAATGTGTACGGGCCTTTAATGATTTTGATTTTCTCGGAGAAATTGTTGGCAAGGTTCCTGACCTAGGTGGATCGGATGCTGCTGGCAATGATCATTCTGGTGCCAAAAGAAGGTTTGGACAAGTTTTATACTTATAGGTGAATAAACTAAAGTAAGCTCAATATTCTAATATTGCTAATCCTTTTTTATTGAGCAGGAAAGTGGTTGATGATGATGACAATGCTAGTGGCGATGAGTCAAAGAGGAGAAGAATAGTAAGTCCTTCATTTTCTTTGATACTTATCATGGATGTGCCCCCTTCCACTCTCCAACCCAAGAGGAGGTGGGGGTGGGGAAGTACTTAATAGTTAATATGATGGAATGGGGCTACAAGAAATAAGAATGCACTTGCAAGCTAGAAAAAACTAATTTGCTGCAATTCGTGACCTGTTAACTTTAATTCTTGCTAGCAATTATAATTCGTGCTGGAAGTTAGGTTGGTAAAAAATATGATGAAGTGAAGCATGACAACCCAAAAATTGTGTTCATGGCCGCTTTTTCTTTTTTGTAGCATGAGACCAGCCATTTTACTAGCTGTGGCAGAGGTCGGGGTAGGGGCAGAGGTAGAGGTCGTGGAAGAGGTAGCAAAACAGCAGAGAGAGAGACAGCTACACATTGTGAAAAGTTTGAAGATGATCCAGACATTTCTCATTGTCAAGAGAAGCATACTTTAAGCATTCAAAGGCTTGATGATCGGGAAGAGCCTGATGAATTGAAGAATCATAATTCAGCTGGCAAGAACGTTGAAGCCCCAGTTGGAAGCTTTGACCTCAATGTCGACTTGAACGAGAATAGGGACTCAACCATATCTGTTGCTCCTGCTAGTCCAATAACAGACAGCATACCTGAAAAGCAGGAGGAATACCCTGGTTATTCATTCTCTGAAATTGAGAAGATGGCTATTGATCCTATTGAACTTGCTAATTTAAACAGGGGGATAGATGAGGAAGACTATGATGAAGAAGGATAAGCAATTGAATTTCTGCTTTCATGTGCGGTATTATAGTTGCCTTTCTCCTACATGTGCAGTTCTTTTCTTATATAGAGTAGAGTAGATTTTATGCTTTGAAAAGAGAAATATGGTAGGAAGCTTAGGAAGAAGGGAAACACTGAAAGGTACATTCTAGATTAGTCTGAAACTTTTAGCTTATCTTTCTGATTTCTCTAGGGGTTGTAATAATATATGTTTACACTATATAAAACTAATTGAAAGCAGTTTTGAGTTCCTAAGTTCAGGATGACTGAGCAAAACTCTTGAAGAAAAGGAAAAGTACTGTTCATGCTACTGTAGCCGAACTGTGGTGCAGACTGTTCATGCTCTAATAATGTCGATGTAGCTGATTCTATTTTAATGTTTGTCTTCTTCTCGGGCAAATTTTTTAAGTTAATTTGGATGGGTTAAATTAGTCTTATGTTAAGGTCCGAGGTCTAATATCAGTAAGTTTTCATGCTACATAAATTTATTTTATTGATGTAGTTGAGGTCGTTCTGCTTCTATTAATAGCATTCAAGAAGTAGCTGCTCTTTCTATTTCTTTCTCTTGCAAGTGAAGAAGCCAGCCCCTCTGCATTTATTTTGTATGTCTATTGTTTTTTCCCTTAAGTTTCTCTTATGTTGGAGATCGATGTAAACGTTGTTGTGGTATCAAGTAGAGGGAGAGTCCAGCTTTCAGAATAGCAAGAAGTGGGAGAGTTCTTAGGCTGAATTAAGCCCAAGAGATGTTCTAGTTGCAGAGTATGGGAGAACGATCATGCGAGAGGTGCAAAGGATGATAAAGCAACTCATCCAATAGGTGCAAATTTTGCATAAAGACTATGGGAACCCGATTGAAGGTGCCGGAAAATTGACTTTGAACATCCCGGAAGGTAGTCATGGAGATTAACTTTACATAGAAGGGAATTCTCCACCATGGAGATGAAGCCTTTATTGATTATGAAGGTGGAGAGGTAAACCATTCTCTGTCTTGTCAGGAAATTAATGAAGATATAATATTTGACCAAGTGTTTGATTAGTCCACAAAGAACAAGTTTAGTTAGGGTTTGTCTCTTTGTTTAAACATGATGGGATATTTCTTGCGTTGGGAGGCTGTGTAACCATATGAAGATTTTATCATAATTAAGAGGTAAACGAGAGAAAACATAAATAATTATGTACTAAACTTTACATTAGTCTATATTGTTCTATATAAGTTTTAACACCACTGAATTTAATACAGGTTAAATCGAAATCCACATAAGACATAGCTACATTTATTTCAAGGCTGAACACGCCGTGGAAATACTTGATATCCTTTCACATCCGATCTTGGGTCACCTGAATTAAAACAAAGACGATAGTATTACTAATAAAACCAGACCTGCAGGCCTATGCAATGACCATTAAGAACATACCAGATTCCCCAAGTACAGAAGGAAAACAGACAAGCAAGAAGTGATGTAACTTTGTGGGTATGTACATAAATATGGATATTAGTCTCTAATGCTACATAAAGTTGAGACAATTACAATAGAAGAATAAGTAAGAACATCATATGGTCCACCTTTATCACAACAGCACTAGATTGCAGTAGATTTCTAGACAAGGTTACTTTCTTTCTTTCTAAATGGTTTACTTTAGGTTTCAAATAACACTATCAAAACCATATGTGTTAGGCACACAGATTTATGGAAAGATTGTTGGGTTTAGTAATACCTATACCGGCACTATACCTCAGTTTCACCTATCGTGGGGCTTAACAAATAACTCATTTCCTCAATTGTCCCCCCTCCAAATCTTATCCATTGAAATTGTCAACATAAAGCCATCCCTATCAGATTAAAAAATAGAAATAAAATGATACACTTGGTGTTAACAAGAACAAACATTGAAAAAATGATCCTAAAAATTAAAATTCAACCCTCCTTCCCTTAGTTTATACTCTTGAGAAAAGTAGTTGGACCTAAAGCAAATATCAAATGAAGCCACAAACAAACACACAGAGGTTAAATCAAAACGAAATCTAATAAAACCTGGAAGACTAAGCAAAAATCAATTTGCTTTTTCCAACTAGTATTGTTAATTTGGGGCTGAGGTAACATATCTACAATTATCTTTTAGACTAATAAATGGAAACAAAATTAAGGATGGGTTTGGGTTTACCCTAAGCGCTGGCGCAATCGGCAGGGGCATCACCAATAAGCTTGAAATCTTGCAACTCCTTGAAATTTATCCAAGGCTTCTCCCACACCTTGGCTTCATAAATTTGCTTCTTGTCACCATCCATTACCTCCATTGTTATGTAGTAGATAGTTCCAGCAACCACTTGCTGCTTTACGTTCACCACTTTCTTATACTCCAGCATCGCATTCTGCATCACCCCAAAACAATAAATAAATATAAAATGAAATTTCACACAATAATTTCAATCGGATTAGGACGTAAAATTGTAATCAAAAGGAAAAAAGAAAAAGAGAGAGACCTCCTTCTTGTTGTGTTCGTCGACGGCAAAACGAGCGAGGGTTTCGATCTCCAGACTATTGGCGTTTCCTTCAACCTCGGTAACTCCACCCACTGTTGCCATTTCTCTCTCTTTTCGATGATATGATTTCTTTTTGTTTATCTGTTGTGCAAGTGCTTGTGTTTTTATAGGAAAAATCAGAGGTAAATAAAGGACAAAAGAATAAGATTTTTACGACTGGTGGACAATGGAAACGGGGCGCGTCGTCAGTACGCTCTTAAAAAACTCCAAGGGTCTTTGTTCTTTGCTTCTTGTGGTTTGTTGCACTCGCCAGCGTGTCTCCAATCAGCTGTTTCTTAAGCGTGGCACTAATCCGTGCGGGGGATTAGAGGCTTGGCGGAGTGACTGGGGTGTAGAGAAAATTACGATGGAATTGAAGGCAGGGTACCCAAACTCAACGATATTCCTTAACGCGTAAGCTTTGTGGGAGAGGTCAAAATCTAGAAACGCGGATGGCATGTATAGGACAAAAGACGTTATCCAGTGAGCGCCCACATGTATTTCCCCAGAATCCAATTAGCTTCAGGCTTAAGACTCGTGATGGAGTTTGAATCGTTAAGAATAGTTGCCAAATTGATAACATATATATATATATAAAAGGAAGATTCAAAGGGACTTTTCATTTAATCACGTGAAAGATATAAAAGAAAGAAATAAATAAATAAATAAAAAGTGGTTCACGTGCAATGCACGAGTCATAATTTAGTTGTGTAAATTTTACAATCCAGGGTTTGGATTCGGATTTCGTATCGTTAACTTTTAAAATTAAAATTCCATAAAAGTTGAGTTGAAATTTAAGTTTGTTGACAAAAAATATTTTTTGACTGTAAAATTATTTTAGTAGTTAATCAATATTTAATAAAAGAACATGAATTTATTTTTTTAAAAAAAATTCATAAATTTTGTTTAGTCAAACTATCTCTATCCGAAAATTTCAATAATTTGAATAAAAGAAGATTACGGAACCAAAATAAATTTGTTCAAATGTTCGAAGGAAAAACATTATAAATTTTAACTCCGTAAAACTCCAACTTTTCTTCTATCAAAAAATGACAAACATTTGCTTTTGGACAAGACTTACCTAAAGCCAAGGCAAAGGTGTTAATGGAGTAGCGCTGTACAAGGGCTGGCAGGAATGCTCAAAATAATAATATTATTTTTATTTTTATTTATTTTTAATTTTAAAATATTAATATATTATTACAAAAATATTTTTAATAATAAATAAAAATAGATACACTGAAATTTAAATTTTAAAAATGACAATTGAGTATCACTTTAAATTTTAAAAACAATAATTGAGCTCGACTCATGAATACTTTAAATTTAGAGACTCGATTTTGGTTTGAGAGGAATGCTCCCCACTATAACAATTTAAGTACATGTTTGACTGTGGGAATGAAGTATAGTCATTTCTCTTATTTTAATTTTTTAATATTAACATTTGGTTTACAGAAGGATCATTTTTTAAACTAATTATTTTTAGAGAAATTAAAATAAGTATTACCGACCTCTTCTTTGATAATGGTTATTCCAATATATTGACAATAGGAAAAACATGATTGGTAAAAATATGTCCTCCAGCAATTTTACAAACTACTCTCCTATATAATACAAAACTTAACTTACCTATTTAACCCATTGTTTATTCTCACTCTTCCTCACTCTTTCTCTCTCTGAAGCAAAACGGTTGTCGTAGCCCCACTCCTCCGTCAGTCGGACTCGCCGAAACTCATTTTTCTCATTTCTTTTCACTTGTCTATCATCGTCCTCCTATACTACCTTGTACCACTGTCCGCTCATATTTCCTTTTTCTATCTCGAGTTATTTGAGATTTTTAGTTTTTCTCTCAAAGTCTTATTTCAAGTTAATACCAAAAAAAGAGAAAAATCAAACTTAACAATTATAAGGACTATAAAAAGGGTTGAAATGAAGATAGGGATTTCATGAACAAATTTAATAAAAATAGAATAATTAGGATAGATATTTGAAAATCAAAAGAATTACAATTTCAAAAAAGTAAATTCTGTAATAAGGTCATCATTTTTTACCATACTGTAAAGTCAATTAATAAAAACCATCTGATCTATGATATTAAATTACAATCATTGATTTAAAACTCATAAAAAAATTAGTAAACAAATTCAACCTGTAAACAAAATATCCTTCTTTTGATGGACTCTTATTATACCTTATTAATAGAAAACATTTATTTGCATTGCTTTTATTCAATGACTGAAATTTCATATTATAAATAAGATTATCACTATAATAAATCAAAAGTCAAAATTAAAAATGTATAATAATAAAAATAAAAACGCATATAATTTAAAGTTGTCATTAAAAAACCTAAAATCTTTAAAAGTTATAATTAAAAATCCTTAACGTAAAGCAATAAGATTAACATAAAAACTCATAAAGGTAGAATAACTAAATTTAAAATCTTAACGTAAATGTGTAAGAATTAACGTAATAAGTCAATTAAAGAAAAAAATCTAATTTTAATGAAAAATAAATATTTAAATTTATATTCTTAGACTAAAAGTGTTTAACGATATACAAATTTTAATTTTTAAATAAATAATAATAATAAAATAATTGTAGTTCAAAATTGATATATATAAGTCTTGACACAAAACTATAACAATTGACGTAAAAACTTATAAAGGTGGAATAACTAAACTTTAAATCTTAATGTATGAGAGTTAACGTAACAAGTCAATTAAGTAAAAAAATCTAATTTTAGTGAAAAATAAAAATTTAAATTTATATTTTCAAACTAAAAGTGTTTAATGATATACAAATTTTAATTTTTAAATAAAGAATAATAAGGATAAAAATAATTATAGTTTAAAATTGATATAAAAAAGTTTAACGTAAAACTGTAACAATTGATGTGAAAATTTATAAATGTGGAATAATTAAATTTTAAATCTTAAAGTAAATGTGTGAGAGTTAACATAACAAGTCCATTAAATAAAAAAAATATAATTTTAGTAAAAAAAAAACATTTATATTTATATTCTAGGAATAAAAGTGTTTAACGATATACAAATTTTAATTTTTAAATAAAGAATAATAGGATAAAAATAATTATAGTTCAAAATTGACATAGAAAAACGTTAACGTAAAACTGTAAGAATTGACGTAAAAACTTATAAAGGTAGAATAATTAAATTTTAAATCTTAACGTAAATGCGTGAAAATTAATGTAACAAGTCAATTAAGTAAAAAAAATATAATTTTAGTGAAAAACAAATATTTAAATTTATATTCTCAAACTAAAAGTGTTTAACGATATACAAATTTTAATTTTTAAATAAAGAATAATAAGGATAAAAATAATTATAGTTTAAAATTGACATAGATAAGTCTTGACGTAAAACTGTAAGAATTAACATAAAACCTTATAAAGGTAGAATAACTAAAGTTTAAATCTTAATGTAAATGTGTAATAGTTAATATAACAAGTCAATTAAGTTAAAAAATATAATTTTAGTAAAAAATAAATATTTAAATTTATATTCTCAAGCTAAAAGTGTTTAACGATATATAAATTTTAATTTTTAAATAAAAAAATAAAAAAAATAATTATAGTTCAAAATTAATATAAATAAGCCTTGACGTAAAACTGCAACAATTGACGTAAAAACTTATAAAGGTGGAATAATTATATTTTAAATTTTAACGTAAATGTGTTAGAGTTAATGTAATAAGTTAATCAAGTAAAAAAATCTAATTTTAATAAAAATAAACATTTATATTTATATTATCAGGCTAAAAGTATATAACGATATTCAAATTTTTATTTTAAATAAAAAATAATAAAGATAACGATAATTGTAGTTAAAAGTTACTATTGAAAATGCTTGACATAAAGTTGTAAGAATTGACTTAAAATCTTATAAAAGTGGAATAAGCAAATTTAAAATCTTAACGTAAACATATGAGAGTTAACGTAACAAGTAATAATAATAATTTTATTGAATTAATTAATTAAATATAATTTTAATATTAAAAAGAATAATATTCTTATTGTTTAAAGTAAAAAATAAAATTAAAAGTTAAATAACTTTTAAAATAAACTAAACAAATTTAAAAATTATCTATGTTGTTATCCTAAAATGGATAAATTTAAAAATTATATATATTGTTTTTCTGTTAACCTATTATATAGGTTTTTTTATTTTTTAAAAATTTTATTGATTGACTTTACAATAAGATTAGACTTACTGTAACATTCACCTTTCAAAAAAACATATTTTGTTAAAGAATGAGATAATCATCTAAAAGTCAACCATCTATGCTATGAAATTGAAACGATAAGAATATTTAAGAATTTAGCACAAGAAGAAATAAGATAAAAAGATCAAAGTCTCCTACTTTCTCATATGTATTATTTAAGCCAACTCCATATGTAGTGGGATAAGTAGATCAAATGAGACCACTAAGTTTCACATCTTTATAAGTTTATTTTAGGGTAAAATACCCTCTTCTTTGAACTTTTAATCATAATTTCATAAGAGTCTATTAATTTTTAAAATAAACAATTCACCCTAAAAAAATATTTTTTGCTAAATACATAAGTCTAGTTGTTAGTTCACTATTAATATTTTCATTAGTTTGATGATGTGGTAATATTAAAAATATAACTTTACCTTTTATCAATTTTAAAAATTATCACGCTACATAAACTATAATTTTTTATTTTTAATTTTAAAAAAAATTCCTCAAGGCGCTCCCTAAACCATTAACATGTTCCCTAGGGAGCACAAATCCAATGCTCCTTGGGGAGCACCAGATCTAAAGCTCCTTGAGAAATTCAGCTGAATTTGAGCCCAATTTGACCACAATGTGGTCGGTCGGGATAGGGAACTTCGTCTGCTGGCTTTAAAAAGTAAAAAAAAAAAATTGAGAAAGACATTTTAGATAGTTCAATTTAAACAGTAACACTGTTTAGCTATTTGGGGGTAAAGTGTCTATTTTACAAATTAGTAGAGTCGTGTGTAATTATTATTAAAAGTTAAAAATGATAGAGTATTTTACTCTTTTATTTTATGATGATTACTAAAAGATTATACTTATTTTTATTCAACATAATATTCAAATAGACACTTAAAATAATTGTTTTTTATATTAAATTTATTTACAAGTTATGCCATTTTGATTATTTGGATATAGATAAAAAATTATAAGACAAATTACCATTACATTTTATTTAATTATATAAATAATAAATATAATTCGAAGATATTTAAAAAGTGTATAAAATTAATATAAAAATGATTTTATTATTTTAATATTATATAGGTCGTATAAGTCTGGACTTGTTCTTCAAGATTTGACTATCACGATCTTAGAACTTTAACCAAGATCCATGCGACGCTTAAGTCTTGTATATGAAGATTAAGTAAGCCTTAATTCATAAATATGCGAAATAATGCGAAAACATGATAAAGATGCGAAAGCATAAGACAATTGAAAAAAAAAAAGAAGAAACAATAATTATATTATTCCTCGTACGTAAAAATAAAAAACCTAAGACTAATGCTAAGTGATCATGGGTTTGGCTTACCTATGCTTGACAATAGCTTGGTGAAAACTAAAGGGGTGGCAACTTGGTACCTTACAATGAAACATAAAGCGGTTATTTATAGTGTGATAAACTATCCTAATCCTAAGCCTATTTGAAATGTAAATAAAATAAATAACATAAAAAGAAATATAAATATGGAAAGTGTCATAATTTTCATATAACATTAACTTGTTTGCTACTTTTCCTAATAGCTAATAAATTACCCTCATATGAGTTGTCCTCTTGTATGCAGGTTGTTGATATTTGATGTCCATCTACTCAGCCCTCATGCACACTGTTTCTTTGTGCACGACCGATGCCTGAGCAAGTCCTTCTGGCATAACATGTGTGTGGTCCACTTGTGCATGGCCCTCTATCGTGTGACCCATTGGTACATGGTCTTTTTGTGCATAACCCTCCCATGAAAGGCATTCTAGTATGCACCTATGATGCGTGGAGCTCTTTAGAGTGCGGCATGTATGCGCCTGACCTTTTGTTGTGCGGGTTGTGCGTGCGATATCCTTTAGTGTATAGGTTGTGTTCGCACAGCCTTCTGGTGTGAGGCCCCCTTTGGTGTGCGACATATGCGCAGTTTCCATCTATGCAGGGTCCATGTGCATGCTTACCTTCCGTGCGGCACTCATGTGTGCACTTTCCTTCTGCACGATGCCCATGTGCGCCACTTCTGTGTGCGCAGCATGTATACGTTTTGTGTGTGCGAGAGTTTGGCGCACCAAACTTGCTGTCCCGCACTGTTCTGCATAATCCATCTGTTTGCGTTTTGCTCGTGCGGCTTAACGTTACAGACGTGTAGTGCGTTTAAAAACTCTCAATCAGTGCCAGGCTCATGGTCGTATCCAGTCTCATACAGCTTTGTGGTATGTCCTTGTGCTGCTAGTTCGATGGTCCAATCGAGCTGGACTGGTCACGGATTTATGGACCAACACATTAGGCCCAGCAAAGCCGATGGAGAATTCAAAGACCAAGTTTATGTGGGGAAGGGTGGTTCGGGAATTTCCCATATAAAATCATAAGAAAAAAGTGGGTTTCACTTTTCGTCCGGAAAAGTGATCCACAGCGTTGAAAACAAACGTCCGGAGAGGAAGTCGTCAAGTTTGAGTTTTAAGCTGAGAGGCAAAGCAGCTTCTGCAGTTACAAGTTAGAAATAGTATGGAAGCTACGCCTGACGGAAATGAATCGTCGAGGGACGTTAAAACCCTATTCTCATTTTACTCCAACTATCTATGGAACCGACTCACCACTTTGTTTCCTTCTTCCCCTTCCAATTTTCTCGAGAAAATCTCAAATCTGTCTCGCCAAACGGCTCTCCCCATCTCAGCAAAACGCAGGACTGGTCTCCCTCTCCCATTGCCTTCCGACTCATTCAGCTCCACCACCCCGTACGGCCTCGACCTGTTCTTCGTTTCTTTTTCAAAGTTTATTGATTGAAAGTGAAAAGTGATGTGATATTTGAATTTATTGATTGATTTCTACATGCAGGATGACGCCGGAGGCATCGAGAGTTTATGAAGTTCTAAATGATATAATGGATCGCTCCATTTTGAATTTGCATAAAATTCAAAATAATTTGCAATTTTGGCAATCTAGAGCAGAGGTAAACTACCGTACTAAGCCTTAGTTTGGTTGGTAATTTGGTTAAGTTTGCTGCTTTTTTTTTTTTTTTTTTTCTAATTTGTTCAAATAGTAAAAAAAATCATAATTGATAAGAAATGATCAAATTTTTACTAATTGATTGCTGGGTTCGGTATCACAAGTGTGTTACAGTAATTCAGAGTCTGTCACAATTTAAAATATATAAAGGTTTTTCTTTTTTGTTATGTTTTTTCATACTTATCTAAATAATCAAATTTTTTATCTATTCCACCCACATAGTGGGTGTGCATAGGGCTAATAACTAAAATGCAAACACCAATGATAACTTGATTAACTTTATATTAAAATCAAATAATGTATTTTTTCTCTAAACTTGTAGTATCAATTTTTAATTCTTCAAATTGCTTTTATCTGCATTTTTTTGCTTCTGAAAGTGAAAAGCAATCAGCCCACCCCCCCCCCCCCCAAAAAAAAAAAATGGTTGTTATAAAGCAAAAACTAAAGTATAAAGTAAAATGACAGTTGATTATATATGGAAAAATGACTAAATGTAACATCAACTATAAGATAATTAGTCTATACAAAACTAAAATCATGCATTTTGTTATCCAAAAGATTATCTTTTTTATTTTTAATTCTACAAGAAACTTTTTTGCTTTTGTGTTGGGAAGCAAAAAGCTAAAAGCAATTTATTCAAATGGTGTCTATGGCTATAATCTTGGTTATTGCCTTAAGTATTTATCCTAATTTTGTAATTATTTTCAGGGATCTAATGCTAGGAAAGTTTACTTCATGATTTTTGAGAGAGGGCCACGAGCATTTTTTAATGGAACAGTTCAACTCATGCGAGAAAGCGTTGCTGATGGTTCAGCAATGCAGCATTTTTCCCATTCTGCTTCTTCATACATTTCGGAAAGAATAGCTGTCTTATCTACCTTAAGGTGTTCACTTGCTGCTTTTCTGGCTGAGGTTTGCTCCATCTTGTTCTTAGTTCTGTACTGTCATAATATTACCATGATAAGGAAGCCTATCATCTTCAAATACTGCTTGCAATATTATAATTTATTTATCTTTTTCTGTTTCATTCAAATTTGCACAAACCACGGATAGACTTAACATCAAGTATGTAGTAGTTTTGTATGCTTGATAGCTGGACATATAGGTATAATTGCTTTTTCATTTCATGCAAAATTTGTCATGGATTCATTTCTTGTTTGTCTGTCTAGTTTTATATGGAAGTTGACAAATGTGGAGAAGAGTTAGTGACAGATCCAGCGAAGTCATTTCCCTCACTAACGGTTCCTCTTAATGGTTTATTTTCGAAGTTGGAGGCATCAATTGGCCATCTACATGCACTGCGTCAGGTAAGCATATCGATATATGTCTTTATATGATTGGATTTGCTTTTGCAACAGTTTCACTCTTATGGAGACCATTTCAGGACTTGCTGCTATGATTAGCTGGTTAAGAACTTTAGGATCCAATTTTCATGACAATAACTATGCAGAGTAATTCTTCTGTTGATGGAACCTATTCATTTCCCCTACTATTTGAGAAATTGCCAGAAATCAATCAGGAAGAGTCTCAATGGACAGATTGTGAAATTAGCGATGCTATCAACTTGATTTATAGGAATCTACAGGAACTGGACTCTTACTTAGCTCTCATGGTAAAGAATCCTTTTTATCTTTAATCCTTTTTGCCACAAAATCAGACAGTAATTTTATTAACTTGCATTTGATGACCAATTAATTTTTGGGATCTGTTGCTTACTTGCTTACCTTGCTCTTAGGTAGCTAAACACAAAAAGCCAACGAAAGTAACTCGTTACTGGATCCGGTATACATGTGGTGCAGTTGGCCTTTCAGTTTGTTCTTTCTGGCTCCTACGGCATAGCCGTCTGATGGGAAGTTCTGACATTGACAATTGGATTCGTGAAGCAAGGGAATCAACAGTTAGCTTCTTTAATGACCATGTTGAGCAACCGGTATATTCCATTTTACTAATCTGATTGCTCAGTTGTTTTTGCATTTCTCTCTATTCCAAGTCTCTTATTGACAATTTTTCCGAATACTTGAGAATGGTTTCATTGATGTTAAAGACAATTTATCTTCAGCTTCTGTCAATTAGAGATGAACTTTTGGATACTTTCAAGAAGAGGCAGAAAGGTGTGATGGATATGGAGGAAGTGCAGTTGACTTCCAATTCTCTTCACAGGTTAATTTTTCTTCCTGCCAATCTGCATTCAAGAATATTGAATTCAAATTAGCAAGCAAGGGAAAGCTGTGGGGGGTTTGGGGGGGG
>NC_030858.1:31306571-31319882 GCF_000208745.1 Theobroma cacao
GGGGGGGGGTGTGGGGTGGTGTTTGAGGTTTAAGTGATAAAGAACAGCTGCTTCCCTTTGCAGGTCAAGGCCCAACGCACCTACATATGTACAAAAAAAAATTGTACTTATTTTATTCTTTTCACACTACTATAATCTTCGTTTGAGATATGAAAACAAAAGAACTTAGATTCTTCTATTGATGTAAGTTGCTTGATGTTTGTTCTGTTTTGTTTTGTTGGTTTATTTGCCTCTAGATTTCCTACTTCACTATTTCATCCCTTTCTTTATCTATGGTGATTGGATGTAATTAGGTTCTCGGCTAAAATACTAATAAGCCCTTGAACTCTTTCATTTTTTCTAAATAAGCTCCTATTCTTCTATTGTACCCAAATAGGCCCCTATTCTATGATTTTCAACCTGATAGGCCCTTATGTTGACGGAAAGATATCTTGTATATCATGTGACTTTAATGATCATTAGGCCCATGGCCAGTTGTCATCTTCTGCACATGTGAATGCTGATGTGGCTTTTTTGACATGGTGAAATTGGTTGAGTGGGAGAATTTTCCTTCGGAAACATGAATATTTGAGTAAGCGAATTACACCGAGCTAGAAAAGCCACCTCATCTACCACGAGTGCGAAGGATGCTGCCTAGCCATTAACCTAATGGTTATGAAGATAACGTGTGTCAGATGACATATTTCCACCAAGATAAGGGCTTATTTGGGTAAAAATTAAAGAATAGGGGCTTATTTGGGTATCTTAAAAGGATAGGTGCTCTTCTGAGAAATTTGTGATAGTTCAGGGGCTTATTTAGTATTTTAGCCTAATATTTTTTTATTCATTCTAAGGTAATTGCTATATTCTTGGCCGCCATGATCAAGTGCTGTTTCTGAACATAACTGCTTTCATGCGGTTTGCAGAATGTTATTGGCCTTCAGCGAGCAGACAAAGGGTGAAAAATTACCAGAGAATGCGTCAGATCAGGAAATGCTTGAGATAGTTATGGCAAGGTATGACTTTCTTTCTAATATTATGGTTAATGCAATCATGTTAGAATTTGATGACTTAAGACACAATTGTAGGACAGATCTGGCAAAATTTTACCATCACCCCTACATTTGTTAATAAGTTCATAGGAGTACCAAAATGGTAAGTCCTGAAACAATGGTGAAAAGAAAGAAATTATGTGTAAATAAGAGTTTCAGGATTGCAATGATGGACTGACTTTTTACCTTCAAACAGTGTTTCTGCACACATGTAACTGTATGCATGCATATTCAAAGTCGTATATTTGTGTGCATGTGTCATAGAGACAAAGTTAGGCATATGATGATCTGAAGCAAGTAACAATATATAGGCACATGGCTATGTTCAGGAGACTGCAAACACTAGTGTGTTTTGATAAATTCGAACTGACTATTTGTTTTGTATTTTATCTGTATGAATGCTCCAGGTGACAAAAGTTGGTTAGACTGAAATGATTAGTAGTAGTAAGTTTTTATAAATGCCAATATATCTGGAATATGTTGCATTCTCTGATAGTACTGGTTTTCCTGTTGGTACCTTTAAAAAATTTTCAGAAGAAATATGTTCCTGTGATTGCTGTTCTGATATATTACTTTAACTGAACTATCATGGTATGGTGTATATCTCTTAGTTTGGCAAATTTCTTCTTCGAGAAAATATCAAAATCATTGGAATTTCTAATGTAGATATGAAAAGGAACTTATGCATCCTATCCAGAATCTTCTCCACGGAGAGCTTGCTCACGCTCTTCTCATCCAGGTAATGCCCATTACTTTTATTATGTTGTTGCAGCCTGTAATGCTGGTTGCATAACCTTAGGTTCTTGCCATTGCAGGTTCAGAAGTTGAAACTGGATATTGAGATGTAAGTTTAACACCAGCTTTCTGCATAGATGTGTAAATTTTACTGATATTCTGGTTTATCTCAATGCTCTTACTTATTAAAGATGCTCATTTTATTAGGGCCATGCTCGAACTGGATCAGATTCTCAGAGCAAATGAAATCAACTTTGCGATCCTTGCTGCCTTGCCAGCATTCTTTCTATCTCTTGGTCTGATCGTAGCTGTGCGTGCATGGTTTAGACAGGTGAGAACATTCAAAGCTCTATAATGTATTATCTAATTAATTTCTTGAAGTCAATTGCATTTGTAGAGCAGTGGAGGAAGGAACTATGTGCTAGGTCTAGTTCATTAAACTGCTTAGATGGTTTTACATTTATCTTGCTACACTATGTATTCAACCTTTTACTTCCAACATGTGTAGATACCGTCTAAAGTCATTTAGTACATTTGCTTAGACCAGCAAAACATTCATACTAATGATCAAGATTCTTATTTTCTTTGACTTGTTTTTCATGCTGTTAACTATCTGGCTTTTGTCACAATCAGGATACTAGAGCAGAAGGCAGGGGAAGAATTGCTCGTATCCAGAGGAGGCTGCTCATTGTGGAGGTTGAGAAAACTATTATGCAGTACCAAACTTATGTTGACCAAGGGCTGGTAAGAACCTTACTATTCAATAGCTTGGATGCTTCTTATTAAATTCCTCCTTTTCCCTTTTCCACATGCTTCTCTTTTTATTATTATATAGCTTATTGAAAAATCAAAGGGTTAATTTTTCTGTCTGGGAGTTGATAAGATTTGATTCTAGGCAACCTATTTTCAAGATATAAGCATCTGACGTTGTTTCTTCTAGTTGTTGGCTCATTATTCTCACTACTATTTGGGAGGAAGAAAGTCATAGGGAATCTTAATATCTTGTGCTTTATTTGCTTTCTCAGTCGAGGGGAAAGGTTTAAGAGTGCAAGTTCTAGCTAGCTTTGATGGCCTAGAGGTAATAATAAGGGCTTCACTGATGATGACATCACTTTGGTGATCATTCTTTATTTTTCTTGTTTTGCCAACCCTAGAGATTGGTCAGAGATTGAGTTGACTTCTACAGTTCCACCTATCGTGGCCCCCAAGAGAGAACTGGAAGCGGCGTTCTACTTGCCACTTGCTCTGTTTGTGTATTTTTGTTATTGTTTCCTGAAAGTATCTTTACAGTCCATTCTCTTCCCATACATTCCTTTCTTGATATTCACTTGGTAACTAGTATGCCTTCATATGCTTACTGTTTATAAGCTAATCTACATCTACTTTATGCATTTATGTTTCCATTGTGGATTCAGTTAGTGGCAAGAAAAAAAGTTAATTTTCCTTGCATCTTACACAAGACAAAATCTGCCTATGCATGCATGTCCTCCTGCGAGGCTGTGAGATATGGTTGTCTTTTTTGGTACAAATAGAAAAAGTCATTGTCAGATTTCAGTGGTCCCACTTCTTGGAGCCTGATCTGTTTTCTTTGTATGGATCTTTGCATAATAGTCAAAGTTCACTCAGGGTAAGAGGCATCATTTGTGGGAAGAGCTTATGTTTGTTACAAAACCTATTTTCACTTTTCTTATCTCATTTTTCTTATGTTGGTTTAAAACTTCTCTTACGTTGGTTCAAAATTTTTGTCTCTTGATGGATTAGAATGCGCTTGTTGATTGAGTAAACCAAAACCCCATTTGCTTTGGCTGATACTGCTACTGCACTTGACTATTTCCTACCTACATAAAAAGAGATAAAACATATTGAATGCTATTTCACAGGAAAATGATGCACAATGCATGTTTGGGATGTTGATATATTGTCTAGATCGCTTATACAGCGCCGTCAGAGGGCAAGCAAAGACAACTGGTGAATGGCAATGGTGGGGGGTTTATTCATGTGTTTCTGTTTCAGCTTTTTGATTGTAAGTTGATCTGCGACAGCAACTAACCAGTAATATAAATGTGATGAACAGTTTAAAACAGGATATAATTGATTTGGGAAAGCCTGGTCTTCAAACTGCATACAAGCTAATTGTGACAGCACGCATGGAACGGGTGTACGACTGTTTGCTTCCTTCACTTAAGCGCCAATAGTTCTTTACCTTTTCTCTCAAGGAAAAAAACGTAGGAAATTCGTTCCCCTGCCAAGATTTGTGAGGGGCATAGAATAATTTTGATCCTAGGTTTAAAACAGCCAAGCCTTCCATAATTTGTATCTCAGAGTCCCTTGCTTACTGCTTCAAGTAAAAGGGTGCCTGAATGAAACGTTGTGAATTTTGAATTGAATGATTTAGGAATCTTGCTGCTCATGGTCTTGCTTTTGCTTTATGAGTTTGTTTTCATTTTCTTTTAAAATTTGTTTCATTGGTTGGTGTATTACATAATCTCCGGTTCGAATCCTTCCTCTCTTAATCATAAAAAAAAATAAAAATTATATTTTTTTTATAATTGAGAAAAAGAGATTCGAATTTTTTTTCTAAAAAAAAAAATAATACATTAATTAATGAGCCGATGATCCGGTGTTTTTTTGTACTTTTCAACTATTAAGAATTGCTCTTTTTCAAACTTATGATACTTTTTATATTTTTTGATTTTATGTCTTAAAAATTAAATTCAAATTCCGTTTTTCTTTTTCAAATAAAAAATAGAAAATAAGTCTTATCATACATCCTCGAATCTAGAAGAAAACCATAACAATTACAATGATTATCTTTTAATAAGTCTAATGAAGTTTTTAATGATTTTCCCAAATACATACATACTTAAGGCAAATAAATGTGGATAAAATGAAAATAAAACAAGGCCCAATAGCCTTAATTAAGGACGGCAGCCCAGCTCGCTAATGGCGCCTCGTCTCCCACTGGATAACAACAATATAAGGGGGATGATAAGGCGTGAAGCTAATTTTCAAGTCTGTTGGAATATCTTTTGATGAGAAAAATGATGGAAGGAGTAGTTGTAAAACTTCCTTCTTTTCCACTCTTAAACCCTACCATTCCTCCTCTTTCTTCCTCATCTCTTCCTCTTCGGCTAGGCTTCCGCCGCTTCTCTGCTTCGCTTTCCGCCGTTAAAGAAGGCTCCGTTTCATTAGGCCACCTTAGCCGTCCCGACTTCCCCATCCTCCACCAGGTCCTTAAATTTCCCGTCTTTTCCTTTTTTTTTAATTTTTTTTTGCTTCACTTTATTAGGTTTTTATTAAATTTGGCAGGAAGTAAATGGGTCAAAACTTGTGTACTTAGACAATGCGGCAACCTCTCAAAAACCCACGGCAGTGTTAAAAGCTTTACATAATTATTACGAAGCTTACAATTCAAATGTTCACAGAGGAATTCACTACTTGAGGTACTCCCTTGGTGATTTTGGTTAAAAATATTGGCTCGAAAATGTTAAATTTACAAAAAAAAAGGTGAATTGCGTATGTTATCTCATTATTTCAATAGAAAGTTTCCACTGTGAGATACTATATCATGTCTATGAAGTAATTGTTCATGAATTTTTCAAGTTAAGTTGAGTACTGTTTCATTTTTTATTTTTGTTATTTATCTTCTGCTTTTGAAAGCAAAATTTTCTTGAATAAGTAAAATTAAAGATTTATTTTTGTGATAATAC
Organism: Theobroma cacao; assembly: GCF_000208745.1. Taxonomy (NCBI): domain Eukaryota; kingdom Viridiplantae; phylum Streptophyta; class Magnoliopsida; order Malvales; family Malvaceae; genus Theobroma; species Theobroma cacao. Next base: position 31,312,048 of record NC_030858.1, read on the forward strand.
ATAAAATGCATGATTTTACTATTGTAGAGAACAAGTATAGTTGAATGTTTGCCTCATTGTACATTTTAATCAAATATTATTGCTTTATTGTCATATTATATTGAAGAAAAAACATATAGCCATATTTGTAATACAAATATAAAAGCTTTTTAAGATTTTTTTCTACATATTACTAATTGCGATTTACTTATATTGACACCTCATTTTAGGTTTTTATTTAATTTAAGTCTGGTCAAAAAGAAAATTGCTGAAAAATTTTACTATAAAATAGCTATATGAAGTTAAATAACCCCACTTAACTATATGTGGCTATGCCCCTGAAAATGCATGATATTTTACTTTTATATGGAATAATTATGTTAAAACTGGCATTGCATTTTAGTTTCTAGCATTTGCTTTTGCTTTTAAATAAGTATCTTTCTAGAAAAGCGAAATCAAATAGCAAAGAGTAGGTACAAAAGCAATGATCAAAGGAAGTTATCTTAATCATTTGTTTTCATTTGTGTTATTTTGGTTATACATACAGTGCTAAAGCTACGGATGAGTATGAGTTGGCGCGAAAGAAAGTGGCAGCTTTTATTAATGCATCGGATTCTAGTGAGATTGTTTTCACAAGAAATGCTACTGAAGCTATCAATTTAGTGGCTTACTCTTGGGGTTTATTAAATTTAAAGCCTGGGGATGAGGTTGTGTTATTTGAATTTTGTTGTTTGTGTCTTTTATCTATAAGGTGGTTGTTATTTTGATTTGAATTGTAATGTTATGAGAATATTTTTGTTCTTGTAGATTGTACTTACGATTGCTGAACATCATAGTGCAATTGTTCCATGGCAAATTGTGGCTCAAAAGACAGGCGCGGTTTTGAAGTTTGTGAGTTTGGATGAGAACGAAATTCCGAATGTAGTAAAGCTGAGAGAGATGATTTCTACAAGGACGGAACTTGTAGTTGTTCATCATGTTTCTAACGTGCTTGGTAGGTATTTTTGGCATAATAATTTAAAAAGTCTCTGAATTATTCAAGAAAATTCAAACAAGTCTTTATTCTTTTATTGCGTTCAATTAAACCGTTATACTTTTTTTTTTTACTAAATAAGCCCTTGTGATTAACTTTTAACTAGTTATCTTTAGTCAAACTGACATACGTAATTTTTATGTCTATGTGACATTGATGTGTCACTGACGTAGAGGTTGAAACTACCATGTGATCACATTATCATGCCACACTAGCATGTCATGTCACCATTTTTTATGACATGTTATCATGTCACATCAATATCACATGATATAAAAAATGACACAGGTCATTTTGACTAACAATAGCTAGTCAACTGTTAGTCATATGTGTTTATTTGGCTTAAAATAAAAATATAATGGTTTGATTAAACATAATAAAAAAAGCAGATTTATTTGAATTATTCCTAATAGTTTAGGATTTTTTTAAGTATTGTGTTTTTTTTTTCATTGACTGTTTGTGTTTTCTTATAGGTGCTTTTCTTGGCATTTGATATTGATTAAGAAAATGTTTTAGTGGCTTAATTTTACATTTATTGAGAATGTAGGCTATAATACTGCAGTTATTTGCTTCCCAAAAAAAAAAATACTGCTGTTATTTAAAGGTATTCATATCGTCCATCCAAATCCAACCAGTTTTTGTTAGCCAATATCCCTGGATAACCAAGAGGTAAAGTTGGCTGCGCTGATTGCCATCAGCTACTGCTGTCTGCCCTATACCCCACCCCAACCCAAAAATTAAGGAAGAAGAAAACCTGAATGATAGGATAACGAGGAAAGAACAAGGTTATTATGGGAGGCTAGCGGTCCTGGAATTCTTAGATTAATTTCTCATCATCTGATCGCGTCGTATTCTACTAAAGTTATTGCTTTCTAATCTCCTTTTTTTTCTCCCCAAAATTTATCTAAATATGCTAATATTTGATGGCATGGTCATATTTATTGCCAAAACTCTTTTACCTGTAGGTTCTGTACTTCCAATTGAAGAAATTGTGCACTGGGTTCATGAGGTTGGGGCAAAAGTGCTTGTAGATGCTTGTCAAAGTGTTCCCCATATGGTTGTTGATGTCCAAGGTCTTGATGCTGACTTTCTTGTTGCTTCTTCTCACAAGGTTAGTTTGTTATCTTATGCATGATTAAGCCATATGGGCAAGTATATGAAGTTAAGGAATAAACATGCTTCAGATGTGTGGGCCTACAGGCATTGGATTCTTATTTGGCAAGAGTAATCTCTTGTCAGCCATGCCTCCATTCTTAGGTATGCCATTGCTTACATTTTTCCTTTTCAAAGTTCAATTGTTATTTGCAGGACTTCTGTAAATCAGTATCTGTGGGAATAGAGGCATGGATGTTTAAAGCTGATCCTTGTAAATGTTTTCCTCCTTTTAGGTGGTGGAGAAATGATCTCTGATGTATTTTTGGATCATTCCACATATGCAGAACCCCCTTCCAGGTTGGTGAGCTTATTTCATCTTAAGTATCGTTTAGTAAGTAAGGTTGAGGATGAGAGGGATTTTAACAGCTTTGTACATTGTTTGAGTTGTGTATTCATGATTAAGGTGGTTTCTTGATAGGAGACATTTAGTCCTGAACCCTAAGTCTAATAGCAATTAAGTTATTATTGCCTATTTAGTTGTCTGCTGAAAGGAATTCCTTCTCATTTGATTTACAGGCACGTGCCATTCAAGTAGTTTTTGGTCTAAATATTCAGTATTTTATTTCTTATCATGGCTTATTTTGTTCTTGCTCTTTAACTGGATTAGATTTGAGGCTGGAACACCTGCAATTGGGGAAGCAATTGGATTAGGGGCAGCAATTGATTACTTGTCTGGGATCGGCATGCAGAAAATTCATGACTATGAGGTGCGATGCGTTTTTCTGCTTTTTTCCTAGGGATCCTGATTTAATGCTTGATGGACAGATAAATGACACACATATTTGTTGGCTTTAAAAATTAAAAGAAATACAGTACAAACCAGTTGGTTATGGATAATTAAGGAAGCAGTCATTAAATTATGCTATGGTTTTTCATCTTTCCTTAGATCTTTGTTGACTGATTTTATGTTTCTGGAATGAATTAAATTATGTCACCTATAGAATGCTTCTTTTTTCTTCATAATGACAATCATATGATTGGACTTTAACCTATTTTCTTTTTTAGTCATTTTCTAGGAGGGCTAGATGGATTTAGAAGTCACTTTCTGATAAGCTGGGAATGTTTTTATTCTAACAACACTGGCCTTTTTTGTTTTATAGATGGAGCTGGCTAATTATTTATATGACAAACTATGTTCTGTTCCGAATATTCGGATCTATGGCCCAAAGCCTGCAGAAACTGTTTATCGTGCTGCTCTCTGTTCTTTTAATGTTGAGAATATTCATCCCACAGATCTTGCAACTTTTCTGGATCAACAGGTAGCATAACAAATAAGGAATAGCACTTTAATACTGTTGTTAAGGTTTTTGCTATTTTTTCTTATTCAATAATTATTATAAAGCTTGGTTTGGCATTGTGGTTAGTCTTGAAAACTGCGTTTGAAACATTATGGTTTGGAAAGCCACTTAATTTCTCAAACTCCAGTTTTGTTTTAAAAGTCTAAACTCACTTGGCGTTACATTTGTAGTTCAAACCAACCTGTGGGATTTACATGCAATGCAAGACAATCTGTAGTTTATACACAATATATTTGAAGGGTTTTTTGTTTTTTTTTTTCTGAATGGCAACAAATTTTATTTAATCTCAGCATGGAGTGGCTATCAGATCAGGTCACCATTGTGCGCAACCTCTCCATCGCTATCTGGGAGTGAATGCAAGTGCACGCGCCAGCCTTCACTTCTACAACACTGAAGAAGATGTCGATGACTTTATCCGGGCACTCAATGACACAGTCAGCTTCTTCAATTCTTTCAAGTAGTACTTTTGCTTAAATAGTGTTCCACATAAGATTGTGTGAACCAACCCTGTATACTATTTTTAAAGTTTATGAATAATATCTTTTTCATTTTTTACACTATTATCTTGTGTAAGTGTTCGGTATCTTGTGTAACAATTCGACGGACACACATCCAGAAAATCAATACTAGAAATTCACTACATTTTGTATGCACAAGGGTGGAGTTCTTACCCCCTTTTCCGGTCTTACTGAGATATATATATATATATATATATGTATGAAGTGGTTATTGTCTCTTGTTTTTCCAAGTGTTTGATTTGTGGGATTACATAAACAATCAGGGAAAGTTTAAGATATGCTGCTCTTGAATTGTGTTAGGTCTATGCTTTCTGGTAGAGGAAAATATTCAAACCAGTAAATGTGAGAAAGATGCTTTTCAGTTTTCCCCTCCACTGTATTATTCTACGGTTACACTTTTAGAGCCTGCAGCCCCAAGACTACGTTAAAAAAACGCGTTTCCATCTTTGACTCGAGTCCAGCAATGAAATGATTAAAGCGGACTTGGAGACCGCGCATTGCCCTCAATTCCTATATGACTGATGACCAAGACACAAGCTTTTCTGCATTGTCAACTCAGAAAACAGTTATCTGCAAAGAGCTCTGTTGATGGTGATTGGCTGTAATTAATTATCAGAAGTCGAAACGATGAAAAGAAAATGGAAATTTAAGGTCATATATCTCCCACCAAACCAGAATTCAAAGGTCCAAATTCCAGCAAATCTCATCTTATACAAAGGAAATTTCAAGTGCCTAACAGAAAATCGTGAACTTTATCATCACAAGAAAAAGAAATATTATACACACAAGGCAGGCAAAGAAGAAAGTTTTCTATGCTATAATTATCAGTGTTGTCCCTCTGGCATTTATTGAGATTCTTGTGGAAGTAACTCCCAAACCAATCAGCTGGATGTCCATTACTTCTGCTCTGCCAGACTGATGATTTCGGCGTATCCAACCTTCTTCCTTAACTCTCTAGTCAACTTGACAGCATCAACACCATCTCCAATCACCACAACTTTGTCTTTCTCTTGTCCTTCCAATCCAACAAAGCTGACGCCTGTTTTTGCAGTTATGTAATCATCTCAGCTCTCGAGTTTTAACGCAAAAACAAATAAATTAAAGAAAACAAGACAAAGAAATAACTCGGTTACGTACCGTCTTGTTTTGCAGCCACCTTGAGGGACTCCTTCCGGCATTTTTGGCACTTCATAACCACCTTCAACACCACCTTTTGCTGCATAGTCATCGTGCATCATGCACAACAAACACAAATCAGTACTAATATAAATCAATAAACCCAAAGCTAGAATTTATAAATATTAGTAGTAAATAACAGTATTTTCTGCATGAAACCAAAATATTACCTTCATTGTGTCTCTCCCTTGCCAACACCTAAGAAGGAGTAAGTGTAAGTAGATACCACATACAAGAATCTCATATTTATATGTGATTGGGAAAGCCAGCAGACGTAGTACCCAAGTTTCCTTCCAATGTTTTTCGTCCAATTGCTGCTGCTTCCACGAAAGAAATGTGGGTTTCAAGACTTGTTCCGTTCTCCCCGATACCGTCTTTTACAAGTTTTTACCAATGCAATTAAGACCGCGTACCCATCTCCTTCGAGTTCACAACTATATAGCGTATAGTGTATAATATAACTATATAGTCAGTTAATTTCAAGAAAATTTATTTCATCATAAGGGTTTAACAGAAAACAAAGTTACATCTCTGTCTGCATGGAAAAAGCATTTACGCTTGCTTGGTTCAAGAAAAATTAGAAGAAGAGGAATATCGAATTTCATTTTCTTTTTTGTCTTATTTTCTTTGAACCAAACGTGACCTTTAATTAAATAGAACTTTTCGTTAAAAAAAATTATGCTAATATAAATAGCAGCACTACTATGATATATTTTTCTTATAGAGCTAGGTTCAACACCTGCAACAGTTTTGATCAAATATATGAATATTCAAAGATTAAAGGCTAACAGGTTTCTGATGTATTGGCCACCTAACGCTCCTAAAAAGGTAGAGAATAAAAGGGTACAACTGCCCCCCTTCTTCACTAACTCTATTGCCTTTTTTTTTTCCTATCAAGTGCTTGACCATTTTGTATAAAATTAAATGCATATATATGCTCTGTTTAAAAAGTTAAATTTGAATATTTTTATTTTATTTTTTTTTTATAAAAAAGTTGTTTCTTTTGAATTACACATTACTTTATTTCTTACTGCTTTTGAAGTTGAAATAAAGCAATCTTATATAGTTCATCTTCACTGATTTTAAACATTTCACCCAAGTATTTAGGCCTCTTATTTCATATTGAATTCTCATTCAATTTAAGACTTTTACCTTTCTCCTCGCCAATTTAAGAAGCATTTATTCCCCTGATTAATGGCCCCCAAACCCTATTTTCACAAATACTAATGACTTTTCCTGATATCAAATTGCACTATTTACTAAAAACTTGTTACCAAATTTTTTTTAAAAGGGATTGAATGAAAATACTAAATCACCAATGGATAAACAAAGTCAACCAGTCTTTCTAAGTTATAAAAATTAAAAAAATAATTTATAATTTGGTGTGCAATAAATATAAGTACATTGTTAAAAGAAAAAAAATGTGAAATTTGTTATACTATTATATATATTAGGATGGTGTCCGTAGCTACGCTACGAAAAAGATCACAAGAAATATTGATTATGCTAGAGTAGATTTCAATTTGGTACCTTCAAAAGAGTTTGTAGAGAAAGTAATATTGTATTAGTGAACTGCATGAATGTCCGATTTTTACTGATAGAGGGAAAAAATAAATTGGTATTAATTGAAAATAATTATTTGCTCTGATTTCAATTATCGGAAACTTGTACCTACATATATGATTATCAAATAGTAAAATATTAAAAAATGAGAGAGTATATAACATGTACTATTGACAGATTAAGATAAACAATTGTACAATATAAGGCAACCATATAATATAAAGATCTTATCAATATAAAATAGTTATTAATTTCTAATAATATATCTTTTATATATAAAATGAATGGCTAAAGGTTGTCAAATTTAGTTGATTTATTTGTTCAATGATGACTATGTGCTATGTATATTAAGAAATGAATAAACATTTTCGACTTTTTTATTTTATTCAATGAATTGGATAAATATTTATTGAAATTTAAACATTCATGTATAAAAGAGATGTCTAAATATTATGGATTCAGGTTCACACAGAATAAGAGGATATAAACAAAAAATAATATTAAATTAAAATTGATAAATATTAAATGAATCTATATTCTAAACATTAAAAATTAAAATTATTATTTTCAAGTATTTTTTTACTAAAATAAATAAAAATAAAAAAACCCTTCAAATGTAAAAAAAACAATGCAGCTTTGACATAAGGTGTAAGAAAAATTAATTCAATAGAGAATGACAATCAATTGACCCAATTAGTTATCCTATTTAAAACAAAATTTATCTAAAAAAGACGATAATCCTATCAAAGATTATTAGATATATAATAAACTATTAAGAAATGAGAAAGTATATAACATATACTATTAACAGATTAAAATAAACAGTTGTAAAATATAAGACAACAATAAAATATAAAAATCTTATCAATATAAGATAGTTAATAATTTCTAGTATTATATGTCTTTTATATATAAAATGAATGGCTAAAGGTTATCAAATTCAATTGATTTATTTATTAAATGATAACTGTGTGCCATGTATATTGAAAAATGAGTAGATCTTTTTGACTTTTTTATTTTGTTCAATGAATTGGATGGATGTTTATTAGAATTTAAACATTCATTTACAAAAGAGATGTCTATATACTATAAATTCAGGTTGATGCAGAATAA